>NW_024704743.1:4901557-4994057 GCF_018977255.1 Callorhinchus milii | reverse complement strand
GGCTACCCTATCGAATCCCTCAATTAGATCACCCCTCAACCGTCTAAACTCCAAGTAATGCAAGAGACTCAAAGGAACCTGGTTGCAATAATTCCTCTCCTCCGCCCCCCCAAAAAAAATTGGGGACATTCAATCCACGACCGTCTGTGAAGTGCTATGATGTATTAAGGCTCTATATCTAATGCAAGACGAGACAATGAGTCTGATAACAACAACAACAAACTGCATTTATATAGCGCCCCCTCAGGCAGGGAAGCATCGAAGAGGAAGATGGAGGGATAGAGGAAGAGGGTTCCAGAGTTTCAGGACGTAGTGGCTGAAAGAGCAGCAATGGGGTGGAAGGGGGGGGGAGGTGGAACAGAAGGCACGAGGGACATGCAGAATGTGGACGACTTGAACCCTTAAACCACTGAGCCAGGAGCGAAACAACAACAACAACAACAAGATTCCATTTATAGAGCGCCTTTCGCGTCGGGAGGACGTCCCAAGGCGCTGTACAGTTGGGTCAGGACCCGAGCATTGGGGGGAAATGGCCAGGGTGAGGGGAGGGAAGGGAGGGAGCGAGGAGGGGGTAGAGAGTCGAGAGGGGAGCTGAAGGCTCGGTCAAAGAGAAAGTGCTACCGACTGAGCTAACCTGACCCCTGGGCATCTGCCTAATATACCTTAAGCTGATAATACTCTGTGGCCCCAAAATGCTCATGGGGAAGGGATTGCCAGGACTGTTTGTAATACGTGGGCATTTGCTGACATTACGGCGAATTACACTTACATCCAATTAATGCTATAAGACATAAGGTTAGGCATGGAATCTGGTGCTTTGCTTGATTTATGTAAGCAAAGGGAACCACTTTACTATACAGTTCCTCGGAACATTAAATTGGTTGCGTGCTGGGCGTGATGGAATCGAATCTAGCTCTCGCCACAAGATAGAGATCGATGAAGCTCTCGTTAAGAACCCGTGTCCTCAAAGCTCTCACACGGTTACGTTTAAGCTCTCGTACATCAATTCTAAGATGCTCAACTGTCCTAACATTTAATAATTGTGAGAATTTTGAAAAATTACTGAATTCTGTCATCATTTAGAAGCTGTTTTTCTTCAGTTCTTTAAAAAGAACTGGCTTCCAAATTAATAAAAACAAAACTTTGCTTTTGACTTTTATTTGGTCAGCTGGCTTTCTGTTATGGCACTAAAATAGACTGATATACAGGACTTCTGGGCTTGGAAATCCTTTTTTATCCTAAAATACTGCAATCCTTCAAGGCACGACCACCTCAGTGAAACAATAACAAATGACATTTGTATAGCACCTTTCACGTCAGGAGGACGGCCCAAAACCAACCTCTCTGTCAGCACTGACATCTAAGGCCACATTGTCTTAGACGTTTAAAGATTTCACAGGATAGTGGTCTTCAGTTGTAAACCGGTTTTCCGTAGGTGTAAAACAAATAACGGCAGCTGCCTTGTTTGCATATGTAGAGTGTTTGGTGTCATTGCGCTGGATTACACGGCAGGGGATGCTTCAAATCTCTCTAAACAGCCGCTGCGTCAACAAAGTGAAAGATTGCCAATTGTGGAGTCATTTGTCTCAACACCCAATGGCTTTTACTGCTATCTCATTCGGACAGAATGATTATAGTGTCCACAGATATCAGCATCGAGCTAACGTACGGCACTCAGAATTTCTTCATTCTCTCTAACTCTCATGGCCTCACTTTCCATTTGATCTATTCTTTCACTAACAAGAAAGTGGGAAAAATGATTTATCCGTCCACCACGCACGATACTGAATTTGTTTATGCTCAGCGAGGTTTATTTAGGCACAGCGCATTCCACAGTCCGATGCAGATTATTAGTAACCTAAAATGACCCTTTTGCATATTGCACTTTAAAAGAAGCATCAATATTGCCAACTGAAAAATAATAATAAAGCTTGCATTTAATATGGCACCTTTCACATCAGGGCCCCTCGGAGCACTTCACGAGATTTACTGTAACGTGTAGCGATTGTGTATTTTATGGGCAAACCCTGCAGCCAATATGCGCACAGCAATGTCCCACAAACAGCCATGAAGAGAGTGCTACCAACTGAGCCGGGCTGGATCTCAACTAATAGACTACAACAACAACAACAACAAGATTCCATTTATAGAGCGCCTTTCACGTCGGGAGGACGTCCCATGGCGCTTCAATCAATGAAGATGGCGAAGGAACGGGCAAGGCGGTGGGATAGAGGAAGAGCATCCCAGAGTTTCGGGGCGTGGTGGCTGAAAGCACGGCCACCATTGGTGAAACGGAGGGCACGAGGGACATGCAGATGGCTGGAGACAGTCGAACGGAGTCAGCGGGTTGTAGGATGGAGGGGGTAAACAGGGGAAGTTTACCCCATGTCTCTGGATGACATTCCCAAGAGGGAGTATATAGATGAGGAAGAGGAGGGGGGGGCCAAGGATGGGGTACACCACAGGTGACCAGGCGGGGACAGGAGGAGAAATCATTTGAGGAGTTAAAGTGAAGGCGGTTTGTTTAGTAGCTGACAAAAAAATAAGTAGGATCCTTGCATTTGAACAGCACCTCATCACATCTTCAAGACGTCTCAAAGTGCTTCACAGAATATACTGTAAAGTGAATTGACTGTATATTTTGTGGGCGAAACGCGGCAGCCAATTGCCCACAGCCGCGTCCCACAAACAGTCGTGGATTGAGTGATCAAATTATTAGACCAAATTGGTAGCCAACCTGAAGCATCTGGGGATTGCCAGGAATGGTCTGGGTGAAGATCTATTTCAGGAATTTGACATGAACCAGGACTTGACTCCCTTCAGTTGAACCTGAGTTGAACCAAGAATCGTTGAACCCGGTTTGAGCTGCGTTAACTGCAAAATATATTGGGGTCACTAAACTTTCTCTGCAGTCACATAGAATTTCCAATGCTAAGAATAAACTTGCTGCCGGGTATCAATAAAAAGTCAGGACTAATTTTCAGTGTGATTTACTTCGCCGACAATAGCATACAGTAGCTGACGGTGAGTTGTCAGTCAATTGCAACAAGGAAAGTGCCTTAAAAAAACTGATCCTTGCAGTTACTGAAGCCACAAAGGGCCTGCTGATGCCCCCCTGTGCTGAGGTTTGGGGGGAAAGGCTAAAATCGCTAATTTTCACAGGCATCGTCTTCACATTTTGAATTGTCGGGAATTAACGATAATAATAATACTTGCATTTGATGTAGCGCCTTACCACGTCGTCGAGACGTCTCAAGGCGCTTCGCAGAATATATGGTGACGTGAATTGACTGTACATTCTGTGGGCAAAACGAGGCAGCCAATTGTGCACAGCCGCGTCCCACAAACAGTTTGTGGATTTCGCCCACAAAACATACAGTTAATTCACTTGCCTCGCTCCTTCCCTTGCCTCCTTCAAGGCAGGCCTCAAGACCCTCCTCTTCGACTATGCCTCTTACCCTCCTTGCCCTCCATTCTCCCTGATCCCAACGCCCAGCTTGGGTCCAAATCCCTAACTGTCCAGAGCCTTGGGACGTCCTCCTGCCGTGAAAGGCACTATACACGTGTAATTTTGTATTGTATTTGCAGTATATTTCTGTGAAGCTCTTTGAGACGGCTTGAAGGCGTGATAAGGCGCTATATCAAATGCAAGGATTACAACAACAACTTGAATTTATGTAGCACCCTCCACACAGGGTAGCATCTCAGAGCACTTAACAGTGGTGGACTCAAATTATTATTACTATTACCTTTTGCATAAGTACCAGAACAGCAATTTTAATAAATATATGGAAACATGCAGAACCAGAAGAGATCATGGCTGTCCAGCCGGACTAGAGTTAAAGAGAATCCTAGGCTACTCTCGATCGATTTTGTGTCAAATAGCTATCTAAGTTCCTCTGGAATTTGCTGACACAATCTGCCTCTCTGGAGAATCGATTCCATA
Source organism: Callorhinchus milii (assembly GCF_018977255.1). Taxonomy (NCBI): domain Eukaryota; kingdom Metazoa; phylum Chordata; class Chondrichthyes; order Chimaeriformes; family Callorhinchidae; genus Callorhinchus; species Callorhinchus milii. Next base: position 4,990,111 of record NW_024704743.1, on the reverse strand, counting down.
TATCCAGTGATCTGTTCATCTGAGTAATTAAACGTGAACTGCCTCGTCACCTTCTCTCTCGTGAGCTTGAACACCCTACAGTGTTTCTCTTCCCCATTGTTTCGATGAAATATTTTTACACCATCTGTCGCCCATAGAGATTACACCTGACAGATGGGCTCCAATGTAGCATTGATAAACATATTATCTCAAGTAAAATGACTACACAGGAAGGTGCAGTCTAGTGCAGTGAAGCCAAGCCCAATGAGGTAAGTAACAACGTAAAAGTATTTACCTTCCAGTTCATCTGGACACCAAACCTTCAATGCCATCAATAAGCACTGGTATAAAATGACGCATTGCAGTTAGACTTAACATGAATTTTTAATATAGTGTTGACATATTGCTTCATTTCTAGTGCAAATGTGGAATATCCAGCAAGCGATGATATTTATTTCTTGAATTCAGGATTTATTGCCCAAATAATAATTCACCTGCTTGAATCTCATCAATGAGCTTCCCTTCACACAGGAAGGCTAAATCGAAAAGAGAAGTGAGTGTCTTTTGGTGTCCTGCCCAACAATCCACCCAATAAAATTGACCATTCATTTCAAGGCTGTTTGTGGGACATTGCTGTGTGCGAATCGGCTGATGTGTTCACACATAAAATAACCACAGTCACTACACTCTACAATATATCCTGGGAAGCGCCTTGTTGAATCAGATAGTGTAGATACATTCAAGGCTTTCAAGCTGGACCTTCACTTGAGGGAGAAGAGAATAGAAGGGTATGGCAGGGAGTATGGAATGGGTGAAGATTCATGTGCAGTATAAACATCGCCACGGGAATGGTTGGGCTGAGTGGCTTGGTTCCGTGTCGTAAATTCTTTGTAAATCCTTATAAATTCTTTGTAAACTAACTCTGCATCAACTCGGAATTAGAGTTGTATGGCTCAGCTATTAACTGAATAAGGCATCAGGAAGTCCAATTTGAATAATCCATCTGACGATAATAATAACATTAACAATAATCCTTGATATAGCGTCTTATCACGTCTTTGAGACGTCTCAAAGCGCTTCACAGAATATACTGTAAAGTGAATTTACTGTAAAGTATCTTTTGTGGGCGAAACGACGCAGCCAAGATGTAAATCCAGGCTGGAAACAGCAAAGATCTAGCAGACTTTTTATAACATCATCCTATATATAATAATAATAATCCTTGCATTTGATATGGCACTTTTCACCTCTTCTAGATGTCTCAAAGCTCTTCACAAAATATGCTGTAAAGTGAATTGACTGTATATTTGCAGGCAGCCAATTGCGCACAGTGGAGTCCCACAAACAGTCATGGATTGAGTGACCAAATTGTTATTTTATTTACTTCCTTGAGGGATTATTATCAGTCGTGTGGGGTAAGGATACTTGGCCAAGGTTTCGCTCTGCCAGGAATCGAACCCAGGTCTCTCGCTTTCGAGTCAAGTGGTCTAACCACTAAGCTACAGGACTCCAGGACTAACTAACTAACTGCGTGTCTGTCCGTCTATTTGTCTGTCTGTCCAAACTTCTTTGTCTGCGTTTCAATATTACAAATGTGTTCTTTGCAACTGACACGCTTGACTGAAACACCTCCTTGTCTCTATGAGTAAGATCCAGTGCAATGCCTTAAACCACGATTTTATTAGGTGTTCTTTAATCTCCCAAGCACCATCTATCCAGCCAGTTGAACAGTTACAGCAATAAAGCCATTTCATCGAATGGTTAGTCTCCTCCTTGCTGGGGCACCAACATTTTTGCAGGGTGACTGCATCACGTTTCATCCTTGCAATCTGTCAGACAGCAACGGTGGAAAGCTAAGTGCGTGCTACACAACATGAAACATAAAGGGGATTTTTTTTTGTGGAAAATCCAGCATTTGAGAGCAGTCATACAAAAATACAACACAGTTTCCATTTACACAGCCATTTTCACATCAGGAGGATGTCCCAAAGTGCATTTGATATAGCGCCTTATCAAGACGGACACCCGAGCTGGGGGTGGGAGCTGATGGGGTGGTGGGGGGGCGGGGGGCTGTGGAGGGGATGAAGGATGGGAGACATGATATAGGTGCTATACAAATGTAATGTGTTGTTATATTGTGGGCGAAACGAGGCAGCCAATTTGCACACAGCAACGTCCCCACCAGCCACGGAGTAAATGGCCCATGTATTTGGGAGTTTTGTTTGGTCAGCCAGGTGTCTGACACATTTGGAAACCTATCACCATGCTTAAGAGTAATGGTATGCACGCTCTCTCTCCCTGGAGGGACACATCCTGTTTACCTCATTCCTGAAAGTATTAGGCGCAGGTTGGCAAGAGCCAAGGCTTGGGGACCCCAGAGTGTGCGCTGGGGTAACTGCTGGAGTCTAACCAGCTAACATTCGTAGCTTGCCGTTTATAACACTGTCTGGCAAGCTTCGCTGCTGCTTGTTCCCTAGGACCATCCTAGGGCATTGGTTTGCAGGGTTAACGGAGCCGAGTGGGAGGATTCCCTGCGCCCAGTGACTGGTCTGACTTTCCAGCTCCTGCCGATAATCCAGGCTGGACTACACTGTCATCAGCAGTGCCCTGGAATACTGCCTGGCTCAGGAACCGGATTACTGAGAGCTCCACAGAGGGCTGGCTTTATTCTGACATCCCATTGCCAAACATGTCACCTTGGATCCAGACGTTCACTTCTAAATGCTCTCGATTTCGTGTTATTCAGTTTTTATAGTTTATTCACTTTGTTGCAGAGCAAATTCATGTTTCTCGGTTTGCAACACGAAGCACAATTTGCAATGTGGAAGCAATCGATACAAAGTGCCTTGAATAATAAAAGCGCTCATCCCGAGACTGCTCTGTAATTAATAGGGGTTGGTTGTTTGCTGAGGTTTGTGCCAATATAAAATAGAATTGGAAGCAAAATTTCATCATCTCAAAATGTGTCTCTGTTTGGGTCTCTCTTTCCCTGCCCCTCTACTGATTTATTGTTTTAGAAACTCACAAGATCACAAGGACGTTTCAAATGAAGGAAGCCTTTCAGTCTTCACTGCCTCCTGTTCTTACTTTCCATTTGGAGCACCTTGTATTCATCTGTATTGAACTTCGAATTTATCTGTATGTGAACTTTCGAAAGCGCTCCGAGATCTACCCTTGTGAAAGGCGCTTTATAAATGTATTTGCCAATCATCAACCATGTGCACACCGGGTGTAGTAGTTATATTAATAATAATCCTTGCATTTGATATAGCGCCTTATCACGTCGTTGAGACGTCTCAAAGCGCTTCACACAATTGGATTGACTGTATATTTTGGGGGGCAACACACGGCAGCCAATTGCGCACAGCAGTGTCCCACAAACAGTTGTGGATTGAGTGACCAACTTATTATTATCATTATTATTTTTTTTTGGAACAGAAAGCGATCTGCCAATCGACTAACAACCGGGTTCTTACTTACTGCTAGGTAAACGTTGGTGCATAGAGTAATAAAATTTACCTAGTGTTTCAATCTGCCCGGGAATCAAACCTGGGTCCTCTCGCTTGCGAGGCGAGCTCTCTAAACAATACGCTACAGGACTCCACCTTAACATATAGTTGCGGCAACATTACCGCCTGTTCTGAAATGAGCCTTCACCTTCATCTCCTGGAAATAAATGGCCGGGGGCCACTAAACAATGTATTTTGTATTTGGTAAATTACTTGTTCCATTGGGTACCTTATATGCAGCGGCGTTTAAAAGTTAAGTGACTTCTTTACAGCTCAAAAAAAAACTGTGTGACTCACTCTCTCCTTCTGGCATGCAGGGAGGTGAGACTTGAAACAGGTCACATTGATGTCTCTGCTGCTGGCAGGTCTATGGCACAACACCAAACTGCTAATATTTTTACCTTCCCTCATATTACAAAAAAATCACATATTCTTAACAATGCGAAGTGAGCCCAAGTCCTATCTCTAACAGATACATTTTGCATTTTATGAAATATTATACCAGGAGAGATGAGAGAGAAAGAGCAGCAAGGCTGATTCAAGGGCTTGAAGCTCCACGTTATGAGGAGAGACTTGCAGAACTGAACTTCTTCTCTGTCACAAGAGCATGGCGGTGGAAAGAGACATGATCTGTAGGAGATAATGAGAGTCGTTCAGTCTTCTATATAGAGATGCCGGTTATAATAATAAATAATCCTTGCATTTGATAAGGCACCTTAATGTATTGTCGAGACGTCTCAAAGTGCTTCACAGGATTTACTATAAAGTGCAGTGACTATATTTGTATTTTACGGGCGAATGCAGCAGCCAATTTACGCACAGCAATGTCCCGCAAGCAGCCATAAAGTGAATGACCAGTTTTATTTGGGGGATTGTTGGCCAGGACACCAGGAGAAACTCCTTCCTCTTTAACATAGTAATCCTTTTCACGTACATCTGAACAGGCAGATAGGGCTTCTCGGTTTAACTGCTCATCTGAAGGACATTGCCTCTGACAATGCAGCTTTCCCTCAGCACTTGGCTGGAGAGTCAGCCTACGTTATGTGAGCTCAAAATCCCGAGCTGAGAATTAAACCCACAAACCATCTGACTCGGAGGTGAGAATGCTGCCAACCGAGCCACCTGCCACCTCTCACATTTGTGAGAACAGATTGCCAGCTTGATTGGTTCGGCATAGCATATGCCATTTAAATGGGGTTATGCCTGAAACATTAAAATTATTTCTCTTTCAGACGCTGATAAAGGGGCAGCAGATTACCAGCATTTCTATACTGGAATATTAGGGGGGGAAAAAAAGGCAAAATACCGCAGATGCTGGAAACCTGAAATACAAACAGAAGTCGCTGGGAACACTCAGCAGCATCTATAGAGAAAGGATTCCGGTTCATGACCCTTTGTCAAAATAATGGTGCATAAAAGAAAAACATTTGTGTTTCTCTTTTGTGCACCATTATTTTTCTTTCCATTATGAATCAAAATGAAAATTTAGTAGTAATAATAATAATAATAATCCTTGCATTTGATACAGCGCTTTTCAGGTCTTCTAGACGTCTCAAAGCGCTTCACAGAATACACTGTACAGTGAATTGACTGTATATTTGTGGACGAAACGCGGCAGCCAATTGCGCACAGCAGCGTCCCACAAACAGTCGTGAATTGAAGTGACCAATTTATTATTGTTTTTTTTTCTTGAGGGATTATTATTAGGCGTGTGGAGTAAGGAAACTTGCCTTGCCAGGAATCAAACCCAGGTCTCTCTCTTCTGAGGCAAGCGCTCTAACCACTGAGCTAAGGACTCCACAAGTTTTCCTTGTTTGCCACTAACTCCAATGGGGGCCTCTGAGCCTCTTGCCACCCCGTGCCTGATGCTCCCCGAAATTAGGTAAGCAGGATGCATCCGTCCAGGGAGAGAGTACGCATTCCATTCCACACAAATGGAAATTTCCGTGTGTAGGTGGAGTACATGTGCAGAATTCTCAGTCTGGTTTGGATACTCTTGAGTGCGGTGATGGGTTTCCGCATGTGTCAGACACCCGACTGGTAAAGAAACAAGTGCCTTGCTTTGAATTAGCCAAAACTTTCGCTGTTAGGCAGATCATGAGGCAGTTCATTTTTCCTTGTTTGCCTTTCTTTGTGCTCTGCCTGTTATCACTGACTGTGTTTATTTAATTGCTGCATCCTTCAAACAAACTTATTTCAGATTGTTTGAAAAAAGGTCAGGTTGTAATAAGTCTGTAAGAGAACCCAGTGTTTGCAATGACTCAAATCTTTCTTTACGTAGACAAGTGATGGGGTTGAAGCAATTGTGCAGCCTGTGACTTTATCAACTGATCATAAATTCTGTACTGAGATCCACAGTAATTCCAACTTCAATACCTTTCCAGTTCCATGTCACAAAGAAGGCTTAAAACTCCTGACACACAAATCCACTGACGCACAAAATATTCTACTGAAACATGGTAAAATCTCACCAATTGAGCCACTAGAATCCTTACTTATTGTCTGAAAGGAACAAAGACTTGATTCTGGGTCTGGTTCAGAAGCGCTAAGAAGCAACAGTTGATAATCCTTGCATTTGATCTAACACATTTCAAGTCAGATGGACGTCTCAAAGTGCTTCACAGGATGTACTGACTCTGTACTGCGAGGGCCAATTTGCATTCAGCAATGTCCCACAAGTAGCCATGGTGTGTGTAGCGCAGTGGTTAGAGCACTAACCACTAGCGCTTCTGAACCAGACCCAGAATCAAGTCTTTGATCCTTTCAGACAATTGAATGCATATTTTGTAGCCAAAACATGGTATCTTGCAAAAGCAAGAGGATCCAGGTTCGATTCCCGGGCAGGGCGAAACCTTAGGCAAGTTTCCTTACTCCACACTCCTCTGTTTACCGAGCAGTAAATAGGAACCCGGTTGTTAGCCTATTGGCGGGTCGCTTTCTGGGGATAATAATCCCTGAAAAAGAAATGTGGTCACTCAACCCACAACTGTTTATGGGACACTGTTTAGGATGTGCGCAATTGGATACCATGTTTTGGCCACAAAATATGCATTCAATTCAAGTTACAATATATTCTATGAAGCACATTGAGGCATTTCAACAAATGTGATAAGGCGCTATATCAAATGCAAGGATTATTAACATTATGAAGTGAATGACTGATTTTATTTGCAGGATGGACACTAGAAGAAACTCCCTTCTCTTTTCAAAGTGCCAAGGTGGAGCTTGACCCCACAAACACAGAGATGAGAGGGCTACCAACTGAGCCATGTGACGGGTTCTATATGAATGAAAGTTGTCGTTGTTGTTGTAACAGGCTAGGACTCCAGTGGTGGGGTGTTGCATTGTCAGAGGTGCCTTCTTTTAGGTAAGAAGTGTAAACGACGTCTTATCTGCCTGTTCAGGTGGACGTTAACAATTCCCTGGCACTTTTGGAAAAGAGAAGGGAGTTTCTCCCAGTGTCCTGGCCAACGATGCCTCAAACACACTTGAATCTGGTTAAAGATAACCACTGTTTCACATATGATCCTTTCTGGCTGTGAGGAGGTGGCTACGCAGATGAATGAGGTTCGTCCAGTTGATATGGTTTCCCATTATTTTGAGCAGGGATGTGCTTAAGGTTATGTGTCCCAAACCCGGAGTCTCAAAGCCTGAGGCCTGAAGAAGGGACACAAGAAGCCTGAGCTTGAGCTAGCGGTCCGAGGAACTGAGGAGGTTAGCGGTGGGGGAGGGGGAAAGAGAATGATGGTGGGGAGGGAGGGTTGAGGCACATGGAGTTCCACCTGGTGGGGCAAATTGATTGAAAGCTTGTGTCGGGGACATGAAATAGACCAGTGTGATGATAATAATCACAACAACAACTTGCATTTTGCATTTTTTTAATAATAATAATTATGATAATAATAATCCTTGCATCCGATACGGCGCCTTATCACGTCATTGGGACGTCTCAAAGGCAACACAGAATATACTGCAAAGTGAGTTGACTGCGTATTTTGTGGGCGAACCACCCTGTGCCAAGCAATGGGAGTGCCAGGGTGGTGGGGTGGCAGGAGGTCACAGAAGTAGGGAGGGGACGAAGAGTAGGGAGGAATTTGAACACTGACTCTTCGAATGCCTCTTTTCCCTCGTGCACATTTTCCTCTCATACCCGGTGGTGATCTTTCCGTTTGTGCATCAATTGGATTTTCCAATTGATTTCTGCCTGAATTATAATTAAAGTCGTTAATTTAAACGAAGCACAGCTCCAGTGACAGACAGTTCAGTTCTGGCTAAAGTACTCTAAAATATCAATATCAAAGATCGCAAGTGGTGACTATCCACCAACAGACACAAGTAAATACATTTGACATAGAACAACAACAACAACTTGCATGAGTGCCAGGTTAATAATAATAATAGTAATAATAATAACAATAATAATAATAATTCTTGCATTTGATATACAATACAAGATTACATTTGTATAGCGCCTTTCAAGTCGGGAGGACGTCCCAATGTGCTGGACAGTCAGGGATTTGGACCTGAGCTGGGGGTCGGAATCGGGGAGGGTGGAGGGCTGGGAGGATAGGAGGGTGGCCAAAAGCTCAGTCGAAGAGGAGGGTTTTGCAACGGCTTCCAGACAGAATTTACTGTATATTTTGTGGGCGAAACGTGGCAACCAATTGTACACAGCAGCGTTCCACAAACAGTCGTGGATTGAAGTGACCAATTTATCATTATTTTTTGAAGGGATTATTACCCCTGGAAAAGCGATCCGCCAATCGACTAACAACCGGGTTCCTACTTACTACTTGGTAAACAGGCGTATGGAGTAAAGAAACTTGCCCAACATTTTGCTCTGCCTGACAATCGAACCCAAATCCTCTTGCTTGCGAGGTGAATGCTCTAACCACTAACGTATAGGATTTCACAGGGTGGTGGAAGGTGAACTAGATGGACCTTGGTCTTCTTTTTCCCAGCAAATTCTTGTGTTCTTATGAACAATGGCGGAGTTTGTCGCTGAGCCAAGGAGAAAGCAGAGGTGACCATGGGTGTAGTCGAAGAGGAAAGTCTTCAGATTTGAAGACAAATAAAGAGGGTGAAAGGCGGAGGAATTGAGGCAGGGAGTACCAGAGGTTCGGGCATAATGGTAAATAAAATACAGAATCACAAGGAATTATACAGAGTTCCTTAAAAAAAGGCAATTTGGTCACTCAATCCACGATTATTTGTGGGATGCTGCCGTGCGCAATTTGCTTCCATGCTCCGCCCACAAATTACGCAGTCAACTCACTTTACAGTGTATTCTGTGAAGCGCTTTGAGATGCCTTGACAATGTGGTAAGACGCTATATCAAATACAAGGATTATTATTATTATCCAGAATTTGACAAATTGTTGAATACCATCACAATAATAATCCTTGCATTTCGTACAGTACCTTTCACGTCGGGAGGACGTCTCAAAGCGATCACTGTGTATTTTGTATAACGGCAGCAGTCAATTTGTGCACAGCAATGCCCCTCAAGCAGTCACAAAGTCAATGACTTTTTTGTCTGACGGATTGTTGAATAATGCCTTAGCATCTCACAGCAGGAAACCTTACCCTCTTTCAAGCTAAGATTGCTGCTCATACAGTCATAGTAGGTTCACACCCACTCGGCTCAGATGTCTCATACTTATTTCATGCCGAAATCTAACCGGAACCAGAACCAGAACCATTGCACCACTTAGTCTCCAATCAGGATTCCTATTTACAAATCAAACAATCGTAATAATGCTTTGCAGGTGGCACCATCCACCAGGTGAGACGTTAAAAAAAGAGGGTGTCTGCTTGTTCAGGATGACGTTAAATAATAATAAATAATCGTAGCGTTTGATATAGCACCTTATCACGGCATTGAGACACCTCAAAGTATTTCGCAGAATATATTGTAAAGTGTATTGTATATTGACTGTGTATTTTGTGGGTGAAAATTAAAGATCCCAGGGCACAATTTGAAAAGAGAAGGGAGTTTCTCCTGGTGTTTTGCTCAACAATCCCCCAGGTAAAATTAACCACTACACTTCAAGGCTGTTTGTGGGACATTGCTCTAGGCAAATTGGCTGCCCTGTTTGCATACAAAATACACAGGAAACTTGTGACACGCTTTGGAGATGTCTTGACAACATGACAAGGCCCTATATCAAAAGCACGGGTTATTATTATGTTATTTGTGTTGACGCCATATCACACTGAAACATCTCAAACCTGAACAGATAGACAGAACAGATGGTTTAACATCTCATCTGAAGGACAGCTCCACCAACCCAGCCCCAAGCCTCCAGCGCTGCATTGCAGTGTCAGATGAGGGTGCGAGTTCAAAGTGTCGAGATGGAGGCTTGTTTCGCACATTCTTCTGACTCATCGATGAGCGAGCTACCCGCTGAGTCAAGCTGACAACTCATAGAAACAATTAGAAAGATTTTCAGTTCGCAAACTTTTATTTCCCTTTTATGTCCTGTCTATCTCCGTTGATACTTAACATTTATTTTTCTCTTGTGGAAGGGAAGCCTGAGTTGGGTTTGGTCTTTTCGTTCGCGGTGCTTGAGGTAGAATCCGCATTAAATATTAAAAAGAAGCAAACTACAGGGATCTGGGGAAAGGGTAGGTAAATGGGACTGAAAGGTTTTCTCTTAGGACTCCCAGCCCAGACACGATGGACTGAATAGACTTCTTCTATCCTGTAAATTTCTATGATTCTATAGAAGTAATGAGGTGCTCCTCTAAATGCCAGTCAGACTTTGTTTGGAGTCTTGTATTGCGTGAGGTTGCCACAGATGTGTGTTTGGGCGGAGGGGCTGGCAGCATCAGCCTCCATGGCTGCACACTCAACCTCACTAAGCCAGTCAGGAACCTGGGTATCTTGTTTGACCCTGAACTGTCCTTTCTCCCCCACATCCAACGCCATGACCAGCACTGCCTACCACCACCTCCGCAACATTGCCAGACTCCACCACTGCCTCACCCCTCGGGCTGCCGAAACCCTCACCCACACTTTCGTCACATCAAGGCTCGATTACGGGAACTCCCTCCTCATTGGCCTTCCCACCTCTTCCCTTCACAAGCTGCAGATCATCCAAAACTCTGCAGCTCGTGTACTCTCACGCACCAGGCTCCGTGACCCCATCACTCCCACCCTCGCCTGACTCCACTGGCTCCCCATCCCCCAGAGGATCGAGTTCAAGATCCTCGTCCTCACCTTTAAGGCCATCCATGGCCTTGCCCCCTCCTACCTCTCTGACCTGCTGACTCCCTCCATTCATCGGGCTCTGGCCTGTTCCATGTCTCCCGCCCGACCCGCCCTAACCATCGGTGGCCGGGCTTTCTGCCTCTCTTCCCCCACACTCTGGAACTCCATCTCACAGTCCCTTCGCCTCGCTTCCTCCCTCGCCTCCTTCAAGGCCAGTCTCAAGACCCTTCGCTTCGACCGTGCCTTTGGTCTCCTTCCCACCTCTCTGCCTTCCCTCACCCCTACACCACCCCTCTCCCATGCTTGGGCCCCGACACCTGACTGTTCAGCGCTTTGGGACGTCCTCCCGACGTGAAAGGTGCTCTATAAATGTAATTTTTTTGTTGTTGTTGTTGTAAAATGTCCATTATGACTCAGTGGTCGGCCAATTTTGTATTTCGAAACAATAATATTTGGAGAAAATTGGAAAACCGCCTGAAAAACAATTTTTTCCAATTAAAATCACAAACCAACAAACCTGCCTAAAGTGTCTCCAGATGTAAAATAACATACAATTTAAGAACAATATTCAGGAAACAAACACAATATAAACTTAAATAAACTTAAATAGCACTTTTCACAGAGACAGAGTTATATTGTTAGAGGATTCGAGTTGCAAAAGGCAATTTTAGGGCAGACAATTTCAGGAAGATTATGTTTCCTTGGTTGATAACTGACGACTGGAAAAAGTTGCCAAGAAAAGTGGTTGAGGCCAGGACGTGGGCAAAATTATAATTTACTTGTGATTTCCTTGAGATGAGTTAATACTGCACAAATCTAACCTGGGATTTTCCCAGTGTGTATGGCTTACTTTCATACTTGGCAGTGGGTTTATCAAGCAACTCATTTGGGGAGATCAGGGCAGTACCTTTGCCATATAAACCATCACAGGATGGTTCCCAATCCCACGTGTCTGATTTTGAGGTATTCCATAACCTCCATGTTAGGAAACTTGCACCTTAGCAATTCTCCGTGGGAGTTAGTCAATCCTCCAGCCACGAAGAAATCTTTGCAAGGTTAGGTGGTTTACACCGCAAATCATCACGAAGTGTTCATATGCCCTTCCTGGAGGCAGTTCTTGTAAATCAACAATTTGCCTGAAGAAAGCCAGTGTGCCATTGTATACACATTGCAAATCAAAATGTAACTAGGATTGATGAAGATACTGATCCACACAAGCCTTCAATGGGACTTTCTGTGCCCTGTTTACAGAATGGCCTTCACTTTGTCTTTCAGTTGGCACACCACAGGCTCGTAATTATTTTCTTCTCTCGGCATAAAATATCTTCAATGGAAGTGACGGTGAAAATGCCAAGAAATGAAGGATGAAGTCCAATATGTTTAATATGTTTGTGCAGGCAAAGTTGTTAAATTGTCAAACAGTTTGAAGTGCGCCGATAGATTATTTATCGTTCTTAAAAATGCAGGTAAAGGAGAAAATTAGACTTTTTGTATTGGAAAAGGTTTGCAGTATAGTCACAGAATATAGGGTAGGGTTTCTGCTGCAAGATATCAACTTAGATCCGTGAACATTCACAACAGTGTGCTCGGTTCAATGTCTTCACCCTAGATCTACCAGCTTGCTGTAGGGTAGAATAACAACTTATAATAATAATAATCCTTGCATTTGATATAGCGCTTTTCACGTCTTCTAGACATCTCAAAGGGATGTCTAGAAGACGTGAAAAGCGCTGGAGGGATTATTGGAGGGATTATTACTTGCATATAACTTGCATTTATATAGCGCCTTTGAGGCAGGATAGGGTCCTGGAGTAGCTGAGGAGAGAAGGCATCACGGCCACAAACCTGAGGTGAGATCCAGGCTTCAAGAGACATCCTCTCCACCAAAACTCACTGATGACAATTTGCATTTGCCTAGCGCCTTTCCTGCTAAAGGACATCTTAACGTGCTTAAAGCCTGGTTCCGTGCCTCCATCCCAGATCACAGAGTCACAAGATCAGAAAATTGGTTTAGAATAAGTCTGACACACCGATGCAGTGATGAGGGTGTGTTTCATTGTTGAAAGTATCCTCCTTCAGATGAGACATTAAACCAAGGTCCCATCTGCCTGTTCAGGTGGACGTTAAAAAATCCCATGGCATTTTTCAAAACAAAAATGGAGTTTATCCCGGTGTCCTGGGCAACAACCACCTCAGATAAAATTGGATACTCACTTCATGGTTGTTTGTGGGACATTGCTGTGTGCAAATTGGCTGCTGCTTTCACTCACAAAAACAGTTATACCACATTACAGTTTCCTGTGAAGCAGATTGAGACATCTCAACAGCATGATAAGGTGCTGTAGTCAATGCAAGGATTCTTATTACTATTATCATAAATTTTATTATTATAATAAAATTGAGCTTTCCCAATGTAGCATCAAATATTTTAAGCTTGCTCTAGGTTTATACTTGTTTCTGAAATGCCACTGGATTGCTCAAAAAGTTACACATTTAAGGAATCTATTAAGTGCTTTGGTGTCGGGAAATGGCCTTTCAAGTCATCTGGAGTGATGGCATTGTGAAAGATTTGGATTGAAGAAGGCACTTCATCCACACTTGATCTCATCCTTCCAGTATTCCACCCCTACCCTCTTCCCGTTACAGCCTCAAGCTGTTTCTTCAATCAGTCCGAGGTCAACCGCCCATCCTTGTAACATGATCCAGATATTGACTACCCTCTGTGAAGGGAAATATTTCCTGTTTGCCCTTCCTAAACTTGTCCTTTATAACTCGGAATCGGTGCTCTCTTACAACAACAACAAAATTACATTTATAGAGCGCCTTCCACGTCTTACCCTGTTCTCTTGGTGTATCAGAAAGTATTGTTCAGGTTTACTTTCTGTATTCCACTTAAGTCCATAGTGGAGTCCTGTAGCTCAGAGATCAGAGTGCTCGCCTCGCAAGCAAGAGACCTGGCTTCGATTCCCGGGCAGGGTGATATGTTGGGCAAGTTTCCTTACTTCACATGCCTACGTTTCCTAGCATTAAGTAGTAACTTGGTTATTAGTCAATTAGCGGCTCGCTTTTCTGGGGATAATAATCCTACAACAAAATAATAATTTGGTCACTCAATCAACGACTCTTTGTGGGACACTGCTGTGCGTGTTTGTAGACTGCTCTTACACAAGAGTGATATTTGTGGGTTAGATAGTGTTCAGCTTCAATTTTCACCAAATATGAGCATTTTGAAGATAGTAGGAGGAATTTAACAGTGGCATGTCTTTCTGAGTCACATCCAACCATATAGTCATCTCAATGTCAGTATTATTCAAACGCTCCGAGACATCAATCTAAATGAAGGACGCTTTATAAATGCAAGTTGTCATCATTATATAATATCAGTCAATGCAGGTTCTTGTGCATTAAAGCACAAATACATATACTGTACGTGCTTTCAAGTAAATTGATGGTGAAAAGTGTAGCATTTAATGAGAGATTTGAAGTGTTATCACATTGACCCTGGTATGAAACGTTGCACTATATTTTGTCTTTAGAAACAGTTGATACAGTTCAGATGTGATCCTGGAGGAGGCATGGAAGAAAATATCATTCAATCCATCAAGGCAAGTTCTTGCACAATCCAGGCTGAATCTGCTCTATCCCGGACTTTTCCTAGCTCTTGTATCAGACATTATGTCAGCCTGGCTCAGTTGGTAGCACTCTCATCTCTGAGCAGGTTGTGGGTTCAAGCCCTACATCGGAACTTGGAACTCATCTATTCTATTACTTGGAACTCATACAGACTCTTCAGTGCAATTTTGCAGGTGTGTTGCATTGTCGGAGGTGCCGTACTTCAGATGAAACTTTAAACAAGACCCCGCCTGCATGTTCAGGTGGACGTTAAAGATACCACGGTACGAGAAGAGAGTTTCTCACGATGTCCTGGTCAACATTCCCCCAAAATAAAACTGATCATTTACTCCATGGCTGTTTGTGGGCCTTTGTGCCAATTGGCTGCCACTTTTGGTTACAAAATACAGTCACTCCACTAGGCGGTGTATCCTGTGAAGCGCTTTGAACGTCTTCCTGATGTGAAATTATTATTATTATGAGTCAATGAAAAAAGAAATTCCATAACAACCTCCTACCACACATTTCCATCATTCAAACCTGTCCTACTTCCTTCCATACACAGCAGTCCCTACACCCACCTCTTCCCAGGGCTGAAACCAAGGGCCGAAGGCAATGCAGAGCACATCAGCACAGGTGAACACTGATATGAGGGAGTGTTAATTGTAATAATAGCAACAATAATAATTTGGTCACTTCAATCCACGACTGTTTGTGGGACACTGCTGTGCGCAATTGACTGCCGTGTTGCTCCCACAAATATACAGGCAATTCACTTTACAGCATATTCTGTGAAGTGCTTTGAGACATCTAGAAGACGTAAAAAGCGCTATATCAAATGCAAGGATTATATTATTATTATTATTATTATTATTATTATTATTATTATTATTATTATTATTATTATTATTATTATTATTATAATCCTTTCATTTGATCTGGAGTGCACTGCCTGAAAGGTTAGTGGAAGCAAATTCAATCATCACTTTCAAAGCATCCATTTCAGCCACCTTTCCTGGCAACCCAGACAAAAATTATCCTTTGGGTAAAGAAACACTTCCTGGTATGTGTCCTGAGGTTTTGCTTTGCAACCGTAAACCTGTGACCTCTTGTTCTACTGTCTTGCTGCATGCTAAAGATTCGATCTGGGTTTTCAATCCCATTTAAAGTGACTGAATAACTTAAAGGTTCCCAACACAGAATGATAAAATCTTGGGTTTTTACAGCACCTTCTCAAATTGAATTGTTTCAAAGCACTTTATAATAAGTACTTGCTGTCCAGTGTAATCACTGTTTCTTTTGGCAAGTGTCAGTCATTTTGTTCACAGCAAATAGCCTTGGAATGAATGGATTGATTAATCTGTAGGATATTTGCCAGGAAGGGAAAATACTCCCTTTTCTTTCGAATCGTGCAGTGGAGTATTTGATGTCCACCTGAAGAACAGGCAGACAGGATCTCGGTTGAAAGTTTCAACCAAAAGCCAGCATTTCCAGCAATACAGTGTTCCCCCCCACCCCACTACTGCAGTGGAGAATCAGCCTGGACTACAATGCTGACACAAGGTATGATTGGGTGAAATATGTGATCTACGCGCTCTCAGTTATGTGAAATTCAGCCCCTGGTTATTTCCCCGAAGGATACATTGGTTAGGAAATACTGGGAAGAAGGAGGCAGCATGTGATGTGTTAATTTGTCACATTGGTTAAAATTGCAATAAATTTAACAACTGGCCGTAGAGATGGAATCTTGCCTTGACTTGGGCACCATGGTCGGGCCAGGCTAACGATCTCAGTGAGTGTCGTTGTTGTCACTGAGCAGAGGGCTCTGGGTTTGAGTTTATTTGCTGTTTCAGTGTATACCAGTGTAATTTAAAACTGGAGCTCTTCCATCTTGAAAGGAGGCATCTCAGAGAGGCCCTAATAGAGGAATACAAGATTTTAAAAGGGATTGAGGACATCAATCCCAGAACAGAACAATAAGTTTCAGATGAACCGAGACAGCAGAACAAGATGACACACGTTTAGGGCAATTTCAGGACAGACGCCAAGAAATATTTCTTTCCTCAGAGACTGGAACAAGCTACGGGGAAAGCTGTTTGAAGTCTGCACTAATGACAATGGACTCATTTAAAAAACTGCATGATGCTGTGATGGGAGGAGGGTAGGTTGGGTGTTTTGTGAAGGATGAAATCAGGTGTTCAAAGAATGTTCTTCATCTGAACTGAACCCAGCTTCAACCCCAACCATTTTGCAGATGGTGTGAGTGGTGGTGGTGATAGGAAACGATTTATTTATAATTATTAATATTTACGTAATAATTATTACATAAATGTGGTATCTTTTATCCTACAGAGATGTGCAGAGATTATGAACATATCCATTTCCCCCCAAAATATACAGTCAATTCACCTTTACAGTATATTCTGTGAAGCGCTTTGAGACGTCTCGAACCTGTGATAAGGCGCTATATCAAATGCAAGTATTGTTATTATTTATTATATTAAACTACCATCAGTATTCACAAAGAAAGATGGTGAACATTGTTCATACAATATTCTGAAATGGCAAGTGCAAAAATGTTTTCACTGTATTGTGGTCAGAAATGAATTATTACTGTTATGATCAAAGGTCAATTATTAAAATGTGATCAGATCAAAAGGGAATTATTAAAAAATGTTCCAGTTAAATTAAGTATTCTTATACTTATCTGTAGTGTCGAGCTGACCTGAATTGTTGAATTACAATCTTGATTACAAATTGTTTTTTTGATTAATTGAAAGTTGCAGAATCTTGACTATAAAATGTTATTTTAATTAACATTTTATCTACCTGGAACACTATGGGACCTGTCTGGCTCAGGAACTAGACTACTGAAACTGCCCACCGAGGGTGGGCTCGATTCCGACATTCCCTTGCTAAACATTTTGGAACTAGTTCAGCTCCAAGGAGACCCCGTTTACCTTCTCCCCAAGCTACTAGTTGGTTGTTTGACATCCGACAACGTGGGGCTTAAGTCAGGCATGAGGGCATCAGGCAATTGTCTTCAAGAGATAACCTGAGTTGAGTTCAAAGAATGCTTGTGAGCTAATACGAAGGTAGGAATGTCTGATGGAAACCCATTTTTAGACCACAGAAACTTATAGTCACCTAGGACGTGGGAAAATGGACTTGATTGGGGTTATTGACAGCTTTAGGCAAATTGAATGAAAGTTTTTTTTGCTTTGAGATTTAATTGCTTCTTCAGAAAGGAGGTGTGAAGAGAGGGTAAGGCTTGCAGCCCATTGTTTGTTGCCAATGTAATGCTTCGCAGCTTTCACCAGAGGGTGGGAAAAGTCAGATTATTCAGGGCATTGGAATTTGGAAACTCTTTGATATTATAAACACTGAAAAGATTTTAGTAGATATTCATTGTGAGTTCCAAAACATTAAAACATCACGAAATTTGCCATCAATCCAACCGAGACATCATCCTGGCTCAGTTGTTAGCACTTTTGCCTCTAGGGCAGAAGGTTGTGGGTTCAAGCCCCACTTCCAGAAAGATCCCACGGCAATATTTGAATAGAGAAGGGAGTTTCTCCTGCTATCCTGGCCAACAACAACACAAAAATACACAGGCCAACTATTCCTCAATTACGAGTAAAATTGGTCATTCACTTTGTGGCTTTTTGTGGGACCCTCTGTCTGCAATTTGGCAGTTTTGTTCACTGCACATGTATAATTACCGCACTCAAAACATCTGCACAGATGCAGATGGCGTTTGCTACATAAGTTCTCTGGAGGACTCGAGGAAAGCTCCAGCTTTACTTTTTGTGACAGAATATTGGGATTTGAGAAGACAATGAAAACATAAAAGGATTGCGTGAAGCAACCTTTTGATTTTTTTGCAATTGCTCTGAAGGAATGGGAAAGGGCATCAGAGGAAAGGCATCCGAACAAAGAATAATGTTCATGAGAACCACTTAAGAAAACTTGGAATGAGGAATGAACATTCATCTCATGAGATCCATTCCTTCCTTTGTGTATTCCATTGTGGAGGCTACTTTCGCTCCACCGGGTCTGGCCTCCTCTTCGTCCCCCAAATCCTCCCCTCCACCCTTGGTGGCAGGGCCTTCAGCCACTACACCCCAAGGCTCTGGATCTCCCTTCCTCACTCCCTTCGCCTCGCCCCCTCTCTTCCTATTTTCAGGTCTAGAAGACCATTCTTTTCGATCGCGCCTTTGGTGCGACCATTCTTTTCGATCGCGCCTTCGATCGCGTCACCTTCTGCCTCCTCTCCTTTGCTCGGCCCCGGGATCCGTTACTGTGAAGTGCTCGGAGACACCGTCCAGCGTGGAGGGTGCTGTATAAATCCAAACTGTTGTTGTTACTGCAGATCTCAGTCCCCTGAGTGACACTCTCCCTGAATTCATCCCAATCTCAAAGGTAAAGAAGAAAATCTCCCTTACATTGATCCAACCTACATCTCTGTTGGTCTTGAGCTCATGGACCAGACTAGTATTCAGCTAGGGGAACATTGTATGGAAAGGATATTAAACCGATTTTGCTTGTTTTACATGGACGTGAACAAAAACAACTTGCATTTATATAGCGCCCTTCACACGGGTAGCATCTCGGAGCACTTAACAGCTTTGCGGTTTGATGCCAAGCTGGACTGAGAGGTGAGGTGACCGAGGGCACGGTCAAATAGGAACGCCATCAAGTGTGATTTGAAGATGGGCAAAAAGGGGACGAAAGATGGAGGGATTATGGTATGGAGGTAGCGATTCATGGCATAGCGGCTGAAAGCACGACAGCCAATGGTGGAGTGGAGGAAACCAATAAAGACCAATTGAGGCTCCAAGGCGCTATCCTGTGTAACGCTATCCAGTATATAAATGATTATACATTATTGTTGTTACCCTCTAATAATGCAGCACACTCTCACTGAAATGCCATTCTGTAATATAAACTCAAAGTTACGACGGGGAGTTTGACATAAACCTCTGATTCAGAGGTGAGAAAACACATGACCATTCTCTTTAGATCTGAACAGTTTCTTGCTTTCTCAGCTGACTCTCTGAAGTGATTTGATTCAGAGATTTCCCCTGTGCTTTGCCCTGTAATGTTTGCCTTTAAGTATCGAAAGCAGTTGCTTTGATGTGTGCGTGTTGTGTCGGAGGGAGGGGATGGGGTGGCGTAAGGGAAAATGACATGAGCAATGATTTCCGCAAAGTTCAGTCTTTTTATTGCTGTACATTGCAATAAGTAGAAGGGCATCTCAGTGGTGGCAGTGAGTTAGGGCAATTATTTTAATCGTGAAAGACACATCACTCATAAGCACTGCAGGCAATACGTGAACTATGACGGAGTTTTTACAAACAAGAGTGTCTGGGGCTAATGGATATTAGTGCTGATTTTTTCCTTTGCTATAATTAGGCCCAAAAAAACTTTGGGTGCTACCTGATCAATCACAGGGTGAATTATTGCTCTTGCCTAACCATGGTCACTCCTGAGTGACATTTTCTGTTCATTCTGCGCACAAACCTGTTTGTAAAGAGAGACAGAGAGAGGGGGAAACATCAAAGCGGCATCTTTAAAATGCAGCGAGCAGCTTAGTTTCGTCCACAGAGTTGAGACAAATTGAACAAATAAGTGTCTCAAGCAATGAAGGAAGTCGATGACTGCTGTGTGAAAAAGAGAATATTGGAGTTGATTCCCGTAGCGTAGCGTTAGAGCGCTCACCTCGCAAGCGACAGGACTCGGGTTCAATTCCCGGGCGGGGCAAAAATCTTAGGCAAGTTTCCTTACTCCACATGGCTCTGTTTGCCCAGCAGTTTAAAAAAGAATTGTCACTCAATCCGCGACTGTTTGTGGGACGCTGCTGTGCGCAATTGGTTGCCGTGTTTCGCCCACAAAATAGACAGTCAATTCGCTTTACAGTATATTCTGTGAAACGCATTGAGACGTGTCGACGACGTGATAAGGTGCTACATCAAATGCAAGGATTATTATTATTATTATTATATTAGCGCTTGGATCCTGGTTTGGTGCTGGATACTGAGATGCCAGGTGGAGCATGGGAGAACATGGTGTTCCAGCTGTACAAAAATATTGTTGGAATACCGTTGAAAGAGAGTCAAGTTAATAGACCCACTGACGTCTCCTGCGCTTTCGCTATCAGTTATGTCATGGAATTGCAAAGATAACGTTAAAATGCAAGCACTGGAACGATGTTGGTTCCCATGATCTCATCTCACAGATTAACGATAATCCTTACATTTGATATAGCATCTTATCACGTGGCAGAACACAGTGAAATCCTGATAAGTAGACTCTGGCTTATATCATCATGCTGTCAATATCCTAGGCTGCATTCCATGCAAAATGTGAATAAGGGACCCCTTTATTTCATCCCTCGCCTGTAATATATAAAGTCGCATTGTGTACATTCCAGTATGTAAATATTGGATGCATCATCAGTACAAACTTACCTGCATCGCTCAGCTTCGCTCAACGAACTCGTAAAAATCAGCAGCGTCCCACAAACAGTCGTGGATTGAGTGACCAATTTTTTGGGGGAAGAAATTATTACCCCCGGAAAAGCGATCCACCAATCGACTAACAACCAGGATCCTACTTACTGCTTGATAAACAGTAATGAAATTTGCCCAACATTTCACCCTAGCAGGAATCGAACCCAGGTCTCTCACTTGCGAGACGAGTGCTCTAACCACGAAACCATAGGACACTTCTAAGAAATTTCAGACCTCGCCTTTTTGTGAGGTTCTGCCTGATTTTTAATGTCTGAGTGATTCAGGTTGTTAAAACAAAAAATATGACCCAAAAACTTTTTTATCGACACATATGTCCTGTCCCCACTCCCCCAGCTCAGAGGCAGGCTCCGCCACTGTTAAGCACTCTGAGATGCTGTCCTGTGTGGAGGGCGCTATATAAATTTGTTGTTGTTGTTGTTGTTGTATACAGAAACTAATATGGTACTTAAGGCAAGATGCAGTGTGTGTTGGTGTACGTTCTCCCAGCCACAGAGCCCCCTAGTGTCCCCGGAGGACTCATGCCAACCTATTCACCTTGGCTATGGAATCGCTGAACTCTCTTCTCTTGGAGTGGCAATATATCTGGAGTTTACTCTATACTGTAAAGCGAAGTGGAGTCTTTTGTGGGGAAACATGATAAAGTGAATGACCAATTTTTCTGCCTCCTCTGATTTCACAGTTCCCCACAATTTAATCGTGCCCTCGTTCTGCGCTTTCAGCCCCTACCCCCCCAAACTCTGGAAAACTCGCCCTCAATCTCTTCGCCTTGGCCCCCTCCTTCCCCATCTTCAGGTCACGCCTGAAGACTCTTCTCATCAACCGTGCTTACGGTCACCTGTCCCCATCTCGGCGTCATACTCTGGAACCCTGTATTGTAAGGGGCTCTATATAGATGCAAGTTGTTGTTGTCAATAAAGAAACAGGAAGAAGAGCCCCAGCGCAGATGCCTGTGTCATCCTGGAGTGGATTACAAATATAGATTTACGTGAGAAAAATACATTTACCCAATTTTACCTGGAGCAAAGTCTCTCTGCGCCTTCCAGGCTGAGACGTGAAGACAAAAGGACTTGCCTTTGACAGATTGTGGAAAAGGCCTTCTAGCAACAAGCAATGATGCGCGCTAAAGCCATATGGGAACCTTTACTTCTATATTTAGCTACCTGTGCTGCGTAAATTGTTTAGAATATTTAACTTCATCGCAGGAAGATTCAACTTCAACTCCACGAAAGATATAAACTGCTTATTCTGTAATAAACATGCACCGCTCGTCAGCTGTAAGGTAGAGAAAATAAAGATGGACTTTACTGGCTGGTGCTGAGACTTCGAAAGCAGATGTTTCCAATATTCCGAAATACTCAGATTCCTACAAGTTCTTCTGCAATTTATAATATAATAGAGAAGAAAGGATGGGGGACGCGGGGTGGGGGGTAGGGAACTCAATTGTTCTGACAAGCTTCTCCAGGCCTCAAAATTCCACCTTTAAGACCATTCTGTCTGAAAACGTAATATCATGCAGAACAATGATAATATTCCTTGCATTTGATATAGCGCCTTATCCTGTCGTTGAGACGTTTCAAAGCGCTTCACAGACTATACTGTAAAGCGGATTGACTGTATATTTTGTGGGCAGCCAATTGCGCACAGCAGTGTCCCACGAACAACACCAACAACAAATTCCATTTATTTAGCGCCTTTCACGTCAGGAGGACGACCCAATTTAAGAAGTTCCAGCGAATCTTATTTTTTAAGACAAAATGGTCCAAAATGGTTATTATTTTATTATTATTATTTCTACTAACAAAATGGTTAGTAGAAATAATAAAATAATAATCCTTGCATTCGATGTAACGCTTTTCACGTCTGCTAGATGTCTCAAAGCGCTTCACAGAATACACTGTAAAGTGAATTGACTGTATATTTGTGGGCGAAACGCGAGAGCCAATTGCGCACAGCAACGTCCCACAAACAGTCATGGATTGAGTGACCGAATTATTATTGTTTTTATTTCTTGAGGGATTATCATCAGGCGTGTGGAGTAAGGAAACTTGCCCAAGGTTTCGCCCCCAGCCGGGAATCGAACCCAGGACTCTCGTTGACGCGGCGAGTGCTATAACCACTGAGCTGCAGGACTCACAGCTATAGCCACGAATGTGCCACAGAGAGGGAGAGCACTCAGCCCATCGAGTTTACACCAGCTCTCAAAGTAAAGTCTTCATTTAATCTCACTTCCCTGCCTTATCCCTATAGTCTTTCAAGCCTCTATCTTTCATATACCTGTCTACTTGCCTCTTGAAACCCGCAATGGACTCTGTCTCTCCCACCTTACTTGAGTTGTCCTCCCAACATGAAAGGCAAATATATCAAATATAAGGGTTATTATTCTTCCTCATGTAGTGGAGTTAATGCATATTGTTGGGAGAAGGCGGTATCCATATAAAATGTATGAAAATGGTATCAATATAAAATGTATGTTAGGGTTATGATAAAGCAGACAATAGTCAGACAGAATCTCAAAAGAAGCAATTAGAAGAAATAGAGCAACGCTATCTGGGGTAACAGACAGATGTGTGCTCAAAATATCCATACATTGGCAAAAGGAGGGAAAATGGAAGAAAACGAGGTAACTTTGCTCCAGGATACATGTCATAGTCGGGAGGTTGTTTATCATAACGAGACCAATTCGTATTAGTTAATGAGTAAGAAAGAAAGAAGCAAGCTGGTAGAGTGGAGATTAGGAGACAGATGTATTGACCTTATGGGCCTCCTGCACAAACAGGACTTAAGGGAGGTAACTGAAAGAAGGACGTGTTTTAGAAAAACATCAGTTATATTGTCCGGTCAGACCAAAGGTCAGGAGAGACGTGCAGAATTTGGGAAAAACCACCCCAGACACCCTATAAAGGTGTATGAGAAAGAGAGAATAGGAGTAGAAGATCGAAGACCAGCTCGATGTCACAAGAAAGATTAGACCGTTAGTATTCTTTGGCCTGCTCAAGATCCAGAAGGATGAGACAGAGACCAAGACAGAGAGAGAGAGAGAGAGAGGCATCCTGCTACTGAAACAAAGCTAAACTGGTAGTATAAGTTTGTTACTTATGATAAATTAACCATTGCATGCCTGCATTTGGAGTCCTGTAGCTCAGTGGTTGGAGCACTCGCTTTGCAAGCCAGAGACCTGAGTTTAATTCCCGGCAGAGGGCGAAACCTTGGGCAAGTTTCCTTACTCCACACGTCTAATAATAATCCCTCCAAAAAACAAAAACAATAATAAGTTGGTTATTTTCAATCCACGACTGTTTGTGGGACGCTGCTGTGCGCAATTGGCTGCTGTGTTTCGCCCACAAAATATACAGTCAATTCACTTTACAGTATATTCTGTGAAGCGCTTTGGGACGTCTAGAAGACGTGAAAAGCGCTATATCAAATGCAAGGATTATTATTATTATTATACACATATATATCATTGCAAGTATTTGAACATATATTTTAGTTAACTACAATAATCTTGCTTAAGGCAATCGTCGACATTCTATAATCTAATTATCAATTACCTGTAGTACTCTTACCTCTAAAGTCTCATTTATGTACCTTTATCATTTAATCATTGTGAATTAAAAGCAAGAACTTTACCATGTCATATTTGGTTTGTGTCGAGTCCTTGTCCCGAACCCTGGGATTTGAATTTCCCAACAATATTTTGTTTTAATTAACCAGCGTCTTGGGATATCTTTATGATGTGAAAGGGCGCTATGTAAATGTAATTTATTATTGCTGTTCATTAGGATTTAGAAGCAAGACAGACGCACTTCTCAACCAAAGCCTGTGATCGATGGTTATTTATTTGGCAGTCAATTCATTTCACCTCAAACTGCAGCCTCCAAGTGACAGCTAACAACAAATTGAGTAATTTAAAGGTCAGTTTTGCCCCTTTGATCAGTGGTCCAAAAGTGATTCCATGGACACCATTTAAGGGTACGTTTCTTTCACTCAGCAATTCAATTCCTCAATTCCATTGCTATGAAATATGAGAAATCGCCACCCTGTTGTTTGTCCATTTCTTGGAAAGCAATGTCCTTTTTATTGGAACTGCATGACTCTAACTTTCAGCAAACCATTAATTTGCTGTTTGTTCCAAAGCTGTCTGAGCACATCTTGTTTTTTGTGCTAAAACCGCAGTGTTTTTTAGGGCAGGAAAAATATCCAAACCGAAGATTGTCTTTTGTGTTTCAACAAGAGATCAAATCTATTCGGAGTGTGATGGTTCTCTCCTCGACGCGATTAACCCTTCAGCCCGTCTGATCAGGTCTCTGCAGAATACCTACCCTACCCTACCCTACCCTCCTCCCATCACAGCACCACCCTTCCTGGCAACATAATAATAATCCTTGCATTTGATGTAGCGCCTTATCACGTCATTGAGATGACCACGCTATCCTCCTCCACCGCTTGTCCTCCCACCTCAACCTTCAAGGCCTTGTCCTTGAGTGGTTTATGTCGTACCTCTCCCACCGTCTTCACTTTGTTTCCACAAACGGCTTTTCCTCCACCCCCCGCACTGTCTCGTGCGGTGTCCCTCAGGGCTCTGTCCTCGGTCCCCTCCTCTTCACCCTCTATATGCTCCCCCTGTGGTGACATCATCTGCAGACATGGGGTTAACTTCCACATGTATGCGGATGACACCCAACTCTACCTCTTCTCCTCTACCCTCAACTCCACGACCCCCGATGTCCTGACAGCTGCCTGTCCGACATCGAGTCCTAGACGAGAGACAACTTTCTTCAGCTCAACGTGCGCAAAACTGAGGCCCTCCTGATAGGCTCACGTCAGCGCCTCCGCACCTCAGGCGCGGACAGCATCAGCATCCAAGGCTGCACTCTCCCCCCCTCAAAGCCATCAGGAACCTCGGGGTTCTGTTCGACCCGGAGCTGTCCTTTCTCCCTCATATCCGCGCCACAACTGGCACCGCCTTCCATCACCTCCGGAATATCGCCAGACTACGGCACTACCTCACCCCTCACGCTGCTGAAACTCTGGTCCACGCCTTTACCTCCTCAAGGCTGGACTATGGGAACTCTCTCCTCGCCGGCCTTCCCGGCCCTCCCTCCACACTGTAGGTCATTCAGAACTCTGCAGCTCGTGTACTGTCCCGCACCAGACACCGCGACCACATCACTCCCACCCTCGCTCGCCTCCACTGGCTCCCCATCCCCCAGAGGATCAAATTCAAGATCCCCATCCTCACCTACAAGGCCATTCACGGCCTCGCTCCCTCCTACCTCTCCGACCTCCTATCCCCCTACCTACCTGCCTGTACCCTCCGTTCCTCTGGCTCCGTTCTGCTCCACATCCCCCGCCCCAACCGCCCTACCATCGGTGGCCGGGCCTTCAGCCTCTCAGCCCCGAGGCTCTGGAACTCTATCCCCAGTGCCTTCGCCGCCTCCTTCCTTTCCTCCTTCAAGGCCGGTCTCAAGACCTTTCTCTTTGACCGTGCCTTCAGCTCCCCTCTCGACTCTCTACTCCCTCCTCGCTCTCTCCCTTCCCTCCCCTCACCCTGACCATTTCCCCCCTACTCGGGTCCTGACCCAACTGTCCAGCACCTTGGGACGTCCTCCCGACGTGAAAGGCGCTCCATAAATGAAATCTTGTTGTTGTTGTTGTTGTTGTTAAAGTGCTTCACAGAATATTCTGTAAAGTCAAGTGATTGTACAATTGCACACAGCAGTGTCCTCAGAAACATTCATGGAATGAGTGACCCAATTATTATTTAAAAACATTTTTTGAAGGGATTATTACCCCCAGAAAGTGATCCGATAATCAACTAACAACCAGGTTCATACTTACTGCTGGGTAAACAGAGGCATCTGGAGTAAGGGGACTTGCCTAAGTTTTTGCCCAGTTATTCATTTCCTTTTGGATAAAGGGTGGAGCCTCTCTATCTGGTTGTTTGTGCTTTGTTTCTACACTAAGAGAATTAGTTTTTTGCCCGGTCAGCAGATGGAGGGCGGAGCGTTGTGTAAGTTTCTTTTGGAACCCATGTTATATTGATTAATGGAACAGATAGGGTTACAAGCCAACAAAACAATTAAGTGCTTTGGATGAGAATGAGAAAATCTGGAGTTGTTCATAGATATGATTTGAACTTAAGATTGTTATGTTTAAAAGTTGTAAAATGCAAGTGACTTATAATAGCACAGCTGTGCAGGATATTCGTACTAACATAACTAATACCCGGGTGCCAATAGGGTCAGCTTGGCTCCAATGTGAGTCAAATGTTGTCGGTTCACGTTGGGACATTGAGCTCACAGTCTAAGCTGGCACTCCAGTGCAGAGCTGGGGGAGTGAAGTATTGTTGGAGGTGCTTTCAAACTCACACTCTATTTATTGTGCGTGTGGTGGAGAGGATGGGGTGTTCTGCATTGTCAAAGGTGCCATCCAAAATGGCACCAAACTGAAGTCCTAATTCCTATACAGGTAGATGTTAAATACCCCAGAGCTTCATTCAAAAAGAGAAGGGAGTTTCTTCCCCATTCGCCTAAAAAATACAGTCATAAATGTTGTGAAGCCCTTTAAGCTCGTTTTGACATTAGAGGCGCTATATCAAATGCATGAATTATTAATGTTATGTCCATGAGTGCAATTTGGAAAGTTTTGCCTCATAGACGAATGCACTTTAACCCACTGCTGTTGATATCATCCTCTGTCCACTTCGGCATGTATTGCCCTGTAGGCCGAGGAGACTGACCTCTGCCTCCTCGCTCAACACTAGGGCCACTGCTGGCCTTGTAGACTGTCTGTCATGGATGATCTTAAAAAGCTTTAACTCCCTTCAACTAAATAATAAATAACTAATAATCCTTCCATTTGATGTAGCGCTTCATCACATCATCGAGAAGTTTCAGAGTGCTTCGCAGGATTTTACTGTCAACTCGGCTTGTAACTGGTCCAAAATAATGGTTACACTTAAGTGACGGATCAAGGATGCAACAAACTCAACAAAGAGTGTATTCCAGGCATAAATGAATGAAAAATGAATGTGCAATTCAAAACAACGACACAAAATACACTGTTAGAATCTATAGACTCAGGGCTCAGGGTTCCAGTGATGATCATGGAATCATTTTTTGGGGGTCAGCCGGATGTCTGATCCATGTGGAAACCCAACGCCATGCTTAAGATTTAACAATAATAAACCAATTTAATAAAAATAATAAATTGGTCACTCAATCCACAGTTGTTTGTGGAGACGCTGTTGTGCGCATTTGGCTGCTGCGTTTTGCCCACAAAATATAGAATCAATTCACTTTACAGTGTATTCTGTGAAGCGCTTTGAGACGTCTGAAGATGTGATAAGGTGCTGTATCCTCCCTTTCCTTCTTCAAGGCCGGTCTCAAGACCTTTCTCTTTGACCGTGCCTTCAGCTCCCCTCTCGACTCTCTACCCCCTCCTCGCTCCCTCCCTTCCCCCCCCTCACCCTGACCATTTCCCCCTTGCTCGGGTCCTGACCCAACTGTACAGCGCCTTGGGACGTCCTCCCGACGTGAAAGGCGCTCTATAAATGGAATGTTGTTGTTGTTGATGTTGTATCAAATGCAAGGATTATTACTGTTAATATTACTAAGAGCATCCAAACTGAGAATTCCATGCATCCCAACTACACATGGAAATCCCAGAGATAGATTGTTGGAATGGAATGGGCAATCCCTCTCTGGAGGGATGCATCCTGCTTTACCTAATTCCGGCAAGTATTAGGTACAGGTTGGCAGGAGCCAAGGCTTGGGGACCCCAGAGTGTGCGTTGGGGTAACTGCTGGAGTCTAAAACCGCATAACTTGCCATCGATAGACTGTGAAGTGCTTTGAGACATCTTACTGAAATGAAAGGTGCTACATCAAATGTAAGGATTATTCTTGTAGGATTATTATATGATATGAAAGTCTGGGAAGTAAATATTTCTAGGGTGAGTGACTCACTGTTCAGGCCCATCCAGACAGAAGAAAATGTTTCCGAGGGGACCTCATAGAGGTGTATAAAATTTTAAATGGGATTGAGAAAGGAAACGCATAACAACACTTCAGGATGCACAGAATAAATGGAACAAGCGGACACAGGTTTAGAGTTGCAAAAGGCAAACCGGTGCCTACTTTAACAACAACACATTATATTTGTATAGTGCCTTTCATGCCAGGAGGATGCCCTCAAGCGCTGAACATAACTTCCATTCTTCGTTCGATCAATTCTTAAAGGACCGAAGGAATACTTGAAGGAAGGAGGGCTTGAAACAATTTGATCTTATCTTTCCAGAAAGCTCAACTTGCCTTTGTCCTGTTTCAGTGTCAAGCTCTATCTTACACGAGTCCTCAACCACCTTTCCTGGTTTCTTCTTCTGCCGATTGCACCATGTGTAAAGAAACTCCTTTTGGTGTTTGTCCTTAAATTACCTTCACTACCCAGAACCTTTGCACTCTTTCCCTGGTGAATTGGCATATATGAAAATAATCTGATATACCCCAATAATATGCTCCTATATTATGCACCACATTCTCCATATTTTGACCTTGCTTCAATGACAGCTGCCACCCTCCTCCTTCCCTATAAGCCAGTTAACTAGTCCACGTCTTACCTGTGGTATCCCCTGATATCATTCAAAGTTACTTGCTTCTTCCATATGACTGCCTTTGCATTGCATTTCTATTAAAAACATACATCAGATGTTAACCATTTGTACGTTACTGGAATTAATTATAACATTTGGGACATCTCAAAGTGCTTCATATTATATTGTGCAAAGGGTCGCAACTGTATATTTTATAGGCGAAATGTAGCAGCTACTTTTGCACACGGCAATGGCTCAGAAATAGCTATGAAACAATGACTAAATGTATTTGAGGGGGGGGGGGTTGTTGGCCAGGACACTGGGAGAAACTCCCTCTTCTTTCTGAATAATACCATGGGAGTATTCAACTGAGGAGGCAGATAGGCCATGGTTTATTCATAGAATCGCCCACAAATATACAGTCAATTCACTTTACAGCATATTCTGTGAAGCGCTTTGAGACGTCGAGAAGATGTGAAAAGCGCTAGATCAAATGCAAGGATTATTATTATTATTATAATCATAAAGTCATAGAATTATGCAGCACAGAAGGAGGCCATTCGGCCCACCGTGTCTGTGCTGGCTCTTTGAAAAGAGCTATCCAATTCAATCCCCCTCCCCCGCTCTTTCTCCCCATAGCCCTGCAAACTTGTCCCCCTCAAATAATTATCTACTTTTCTCTTAAAAGCTGTTATTGAATCGACGTGTCGAATCAAAAAGTTGTTCTCGGATGTGACATTTGGATATTGTTACATCCGAAAATTTATTGGAAAAAAAATGGCTAGCATAGGCACAGGTTTAAAAGTCAATGGGAGATAAACAGTGGAGACTGAAATTTCCGAGGCCCAATATTTTAGCCCGCAAGCCATTTTGCCTTAACATTGCGCTGAATTCTAAAAAAAAATCTTAAATTCCAGCTTAGTTTGGAAAACGATTTTTAATAATAATCCTTCCATTCACTCTCACCCTTTGGAACTCCATCCCACATTCCTTTTGCCTCTCCCTCCTTTACCTCCTTCAAATAATAATAATAATAATCCTTGTATTTGATATAGCGCTTTTCACGTCGGGAGGACGTCCCAAAGCGCTTCACAGAACACACTGTAAAGTGAATTGACTGTATATTTGTGGGCGAACGCGGCAGCCAATTGCGCACAGCAATGTCCCACAAACAGTCGTAGATTGAAAATGACCAATTTATTATTGTTTTTGGTTTTGGAGGGATTATTATTCAAGTCACGCCTCAAGGCCCTCCTCTTCGACTGAGCCTACGGATGCCCTCCACCTTGCCTTACCACAATCTCCTCCCCATTTCCACCCGCTTGGGTCCAAATCCCTGACTGTCCAGCGCCTTGGGACATCCTCCCGACATGAATGGCGCTATACAAATTGTAGTTTTGCATTGTGTTGATATAGCGCCTTATCACATTATTAAGACGTCTCAAAGTGCTTCACAGAGTATACCGTAAAGTGAATTGACTGAATAGTTTGTGCGTGAAAATATTTGTGTATTTTTCAGACTCAGATTACATTCAAGACTTTAGGAATTTTCCACAACTCTGATGAATCTTGAATTTCAGCATGAAATATTCTTACTGGCTGAAACTGGGTGCAATGAGAACAAACTGATCAGACAGTGGGGACAAATGCAATCTTGGGAGTCGGACTGAGTATAAATAGAGGTAATTACTGCAACTACATCAGCCTCCCTGCTGTGTCGAGTGATAATTCACGGTATCAATCTTACTGAACAGCAACAAAATCAATGTGCGCAAATAGAATAAAGAGCTGACAGGTGGGAATTTAAAGCACAATTAGCCTGTGAGCAATTTCTATTCATTCTCATTAGCTGTTCGCACTCATTCAAAGCCAGTGATGAGTGGCTTCACAGAAGGTACCTTCCCACTTGGGAAAAGAATATTTCGGTGAATTTTAAAAATTAGCATTGCCGAAGTGAAACAATAAGAATAATGTTCCTTACATAGCGCCTTTCACGTCACATCAAAACGCTGTGCATGATTTACTATAAAGTGGATTGACTTGAGTGTTTTGTGGGTGAATGCCAAATGTAATTGGGATGCTATTAAACTGCTTAATTTATTGCATGTTTTTTCATTTTCCAATGGTTGGGTCAGTGGCAGCGGTGATTGAGAAAGACACATTGCCAAGTGAAGGTGTTACCACGTTACTGATTATTCTGGTACAAGGGCAACTCTTAGGACTAAGTAACCAATATCAAGACAAAAAACATTGATATATCTTCTGAATAATGATAATAATCCTTGTATAACTAATAGAGCAACCTATAATGTAAAAACGTCTCCCAAGTGCTTTGTAGATGTTTTTCTATAAAGTGTTATGATTGCGTTTGTAGATGAATGCAGTAGCTGAGAAAAGCACAGCAATGTCCTACCATTAGCCATGAAATGAATGACCAATTTTACCTTGTGCATTTCAGCCCAGCATCTCTTTTCCAACAGTGTTGCGGGATCTTTAATGTTTATAAGTAAAGATATACTTTTCAACTTATTTTTCAGCCACAATTCTTTTTGCTTGAGGTATTGCAAATTGCAAATGGACTGCTGCAAATACACAGTGAGTACACTTTACAGTACATCCTATAAGATAAGACGCTGTATCAAAAGCAAGGATTATCTCTATGACAATAAGCCACTTTGCAAGTAATCTTCAAGGCCGTTGGTGCTATGTCTTTCTCTTGCTACAAAAAATAACCCTTTGGAGTATAATAATAATAATCCTTGGATTTAATGTAGCACCTTATCACATGCCGAACAGCAAAATAAATGATCAGTCATATAGAAATATACTATTTCAAACACTAGACAAATTCTGCCAGGTATCTTAATTAACAATAAATGTCAACTAAGATACCTGCGCCTAATACTTTCTGGAATTAGGTAAACAGGATGCATCTCTCCGAGGAGAGAGTGCGCATTCCATTCCAACAATTTTTTCTCAGGAATTTCCACGTGTAGGTGGGATGCATGGAATTCTTAGTTTGGTTTGGATACTCTTAAGCACGGTCAAGGATTTCCGCATGCGTAAGACACCCAGTTCACCAAAAAATATATAACAACCATGATCTACAGTACGTAATTTTGGGCCCAAATGCTGTGAAATGGATGTGCTTAGCAACTAGAAATTTCACCTGGTTCTAGATTTACTCTATTCATTTAGCATTTCAGATCATCCAGAATTTGGCCAATTATTAACTACGACTTAATTATTGAAGCCATTGTTTTCGTACGTTTCTTTTAAGAACGACGGACTTTAAAATTGATAATAATAATCCTTGCATTTCAAATTAAGGCTGATTTCAACAACTTCGAAATTCTGTCCGCTCTAAGATGTTTGCAATTAGGGTAAATCTGGACCCAGAGGAATTTTCCCATTCAAGCGAAGGCTTTGGTTGGAAATTAACACTTGTTGTTCTACATACTAATTCACTATTTGTTATCCATTTGCAAGTTTTAGGAATTACCATCTATCAGTTTTTAAATGTAACACGCAGTCAATCAGCCAGCCTCGTCCTTGCTTTTGCATGCATGCTAATTAAACTTAATTCATATTAATCTTTTAAATTAAAAATCTGCCATCTGGATAACCAGGCATTTGTATTCTGGGTGGTATCTGCATCACCTCGACAGGACAGGAATAACCATTTTCAATTTCACGTGTTGGTGAAGGCACAAGAAGCAATTAGGATGAGACAGGGCCCGGTGTCTTTCACGTATCACAATTAAAGCTTCCTCCTTCTTTCTGTGTCATCTGTTCAGTTAGTAGCAGTCTTGCCTCTGAGTCAAAAGGCTGTTGGGTTCAAGCCCCATATCAGGACTTTATTATTATTATTATTATTACTATTATTATCATGCGAGTTGAAATTCCCGATATGGGGCTTGAACCCATAACCTTTTTTTTGATTATTATTGATATTATTAATATTAATAATGGAATTGTTTGACAAAAGAAGTAATAATAATAATAATAATAATCCTTGCCTTTGATACAGGGCCTCATTACGTCTTCAAGGCATCTCTACCGGTCACAGAATATACTGTGAAGTGAATTGACTGTATATTTTGTGGGCGAAACGCAACAGCCAATTGCGCACGGCAGTGTCCCACAAACAGTCATGGATTGAAGTGAACAAATTATTATTATTATTATTTTTTTGAAAGGATTATTACTCCGGATCAACCAACAACAGGGTTCCTAATTACCTCTAGGTCAACAGAGACGTGTGGTTTCACCCAGTCTCATGGCCGACCCTCCAGATAAAATTGCTCATTCCCTTTGTGGCTGTTTGCGGGAAATTGATGTGCACAGCATGGCTTCCACGTTGCCTACAAAATACACGGTCACTACACTATTCATGTAAAATCCTGGGAAGCACTTTGAGACATCTCAACGATAACAACAACATCTTGCATTTGTATAGCGCCTCTCACATAGGATAGCGACCCATTGACAGTAGCAGAGCACGACTCAGAGCTGGGGCGGGAGGGGGAGGTGACCATAGGCACTGTCATACAGGAAGGTCTTCAGGTGCGATTTGAAAGTGGGGAAGGAGGGGTGGGTGGGGGGCGAGGTAGAGGGATGGAGCAAGAGTGCTCCAGAGTTTTGGGGACGTGATAAGGCGTTATATCAAGTGCAAGGATTCTTCTTCTTGTTATTTTATCACTCTTTTTTCTAAACAAAACGTTAAAATGTCTAAGTGGAGACGTAGCATAGTCGTTACTGTAGGCATTGGTTGCAATGGCTTCGGGAAGAACGGGCAAGTGTAAGCTCAGGACCAGATCCATGGCCATATGTAGAAATTTACTGAGACGCCAATGTTTACAAGAAGTTGAAATGCCCAGTTGATCTTGAACAGTCCCCGCAAGCCGACAAAGCAGTCTGGTATGTTTTATTTATAGAAGATTCAGTATAAAAGGATGAGCTATTCGGAATTGTAGGCTTGCTCCATCTTTGCAGAGTAGGATATGCATGTGTGCGCAAACTGTGCTGGGTGTATATATATAGAAACCCAACTGGAATGCGGAAGTGTGGTCCATCTGGTCAGTCTCAAGATTCACTGCGGCAGCCAATTGCACACCACAGGCTGCTATACAAATGTAATCTTGTTGTTGTTGTTGTTGTTGCTGTTGTTGTGTGCAATCGGCTGCCGCGTTTCACCCACAAAACACACGGTCACTACACTTACAGTATATTCTGTGAAGCGCTTTGAATCATCTCAACAACGCGATAAGGCGCTATATCAAATGCAAGGATTATTATTATTATTATTTATTTTTTGATTTATCCTTCCTTCGAATGAGATGTTAAACTGAGGTACCAAATGCCTGTTTGGGTGGACGTTAAAGATCCCATGGCACAGTTCGAAAACAAAAGGGAATTTCTCTTGGTGTCCTGGACAACAATGCCCCCAAATAGAATTAGTCGTTCACTTTGTGGCTGTTTGTGAGATACTGCTGTGCGCAAATTAGCTGCTACATTTTGCCTACAAAATACACAAATACTGAAAGGTGCAATACCACCACCACCACCACCACCAACAACAACAACAACAACAAATTACATTTGGTTAGAGCACTCGCTTTGCAAGCGAGAGACCTGAGTTCAATTCCAGGCAGAGGGCGAAACCTTGGGCAAGTTTCCTTACTCCACACAGAGCCTAATAATAATCCCTACAAAACAAACAAAAAAAATAAATTGGTCATTTTCAAGCTACGACCGTTTGTGGGACTTTGCTGTGCGCAATTGGCTGCCGCGTTCGCCCACAAATATACAGTCAATTCACTTTACAGTGTGTTCTGTGAAGCGCTTTGGGACGTCCTCCCGACGTGAAAAACGCTATATCAAATGCAAAGATTATTATTATTATTATTATTTGTTTAGCGTCTTTCACATTGACAGTCAGGGATTTGGACCCGAGGTAACAGAGGGTTGGGATCAGGAGGGATGGAGGGCAGGGAGGTTAGGAGGGTGACCAAATGCGCGATTGAAGAGGGTCTTGAGACGGGGCTTGAAGGAGGAAAGGGTGGGGGCGAGGCGGAGGGACTGTGGGATGAAGTTCCAAAGGGTGGGGGCAGAGAGACTGAAAGCCCAACAGCTGATGGTGGGGTGCACCAGGCAGGGAATATGGAGCAGGAACAATACCAAATGTACATACAGTCAATTCACTTTACAGTCTATTCTGTGAAGCGCTTTGAGACGTCTAGAAGACATGAAAAGCGCTGTATCAAATACAAGGATTATTATTATATATTATTATTATTATCTCACAAGTGGCATTCCATCACCATGCTTAAGAGCCTCCAAATCAAACTATTGAGGGTTTCACATGTGTATGGTTTCCATGTGTCTGGTATAGAGTGGACCCTCTCTCCCCGTTTACCTAATCGTAGGCTTTAATAATAATAATAATAATAATAATCCTTACATTTGATATAGCGCCTTATCAGCACTTCGAAACGTCTCAAAGCACTTCACAGAATAGACTGTAAAGTGAATTGACTGTGTATTTGCGGGCGAAACGCGGCAGCCAATTGCGCACAGCAGTGTTCCCACAAACAGCAGTGGATTGAAGTGACCAATTTATTAATATTATTATTTTTTGAAGGAATTATTAGGCACAGGTTGGCAAAGGCCAAGGCTTGTTGGGTGGGGGTGGGGGAGAGAGAGGTGGGGGGTTTCAGAGCGTGCGTTGCAGGATTGTTAGAGTTTAACCTAATAAAATTGCACAGCTGCCCATTGAGACCATTGGCTGACAAGCTGTTTGACCAGCTCGGACCATCCTACCCTTCAATTTGGGTTTCATATCCAGACTCGACCCAGTTTGAATTTTGGGCACAGACACACATTCAATTTACAGTGACTGCACACGACATTTTGGACTAATTTAATTGACTCTTTTTTTGCAGCTGAGAAACTCCATCGTTCTATCTCGTCACCAGTTCTCAGTTTAAGATCTGATGTTTATCCGTCCACTTTCACCAAAGCTTTGTCCAACAGATCTACTCTGATGCTTCATGCATTTTTTCAAGTGCAACTAACTTGGGGAATTGGATCTTTCTCTTTGGTTTATATTTTGTCACTCAGTTATTCATTCCAATATCAGATGAAATGTTTACGCTGGAGTCCAACACTTGAATTATTATTGGACAGAATACTAATGATGAGCCATAAACACGCTGCAATTGCTTTGTGATGTCCTTAATGCACCAGAACTCATGCTCTCTATTACAGAACAACAGACTCGAGTCATGGCAGCTTTAATCCGACAAAGGCTGATAGTAATTCACAGCACTTTATGTACGGTATTTCGGAGGCTGGGATAAGCAGAGGTAGTTAATTTAACAACTCTGCCACCTAGTAATTTCACGCTGTTTGCAGTTCACTAGATTTATCGCTGCATTGAACGTGTGTCAGAATAATAATATAGAATAATAATCCTTGCATTATATAGCGCCGTATCCCATCGTCGAGATGTTTCAAAGCACTTCACAGGATGTTCTGTAAAGTGGATTGACTGTGTTTTGTGCCCGAAATGCTTGCAATGTGTTAACACAAATTACCGAAGCTTTGAATGCTGCCCGTGGATGGTTAATTCATATTTTATGGAAATTTCATATATATGTAATTGTTGGGGGTCAGCCGGGTGTCGAATAGATATGAAAACTCATCACCATGCGTAAGAGTATCTAATTCAGACCGAGAGTTTCCACATTTGTATTACCGCCCACACAGGAAATGTTCCTGTGCCTGGAATGGAATGTATACTCTGTTACAGGACCCACGCACTCTGCCTTAGCTGTTCTGGAGGGTATAAGGCACATTTTGTTAAGGCTTAAGGATCCCGGGGATTGAGAGCGCTGTCTGGCATTCTTCCTACTGCTTATCCAGCGAGGACCACCTTACCTGTGAGGGCTTTAGCTTGCAAGGTTAACAGGAGCTGAGTGGCAAGAATATATACCCCAGTGACGGAACTGTTCCTCCAAGTCCTGCTGACGAACCTGGTTCAGGAACAGGATCACCTTTCGAACCAGTTCTAATGTAATATAATAATATAATATAATAATCTTTGCGTTTGATATAGCGCTTTGAGACGTCTCAAAGCACTTCCCAGAATATACTGTAAAGCGAATTGACTATATTTTGTGGGCGAAACGCGGCAGGCGATTGCGCACAGCAGCGTCCCCACAAACAGTCGTGGATTGAGGGATCAATTTTTATTTTCCTTTAGGAATTATTACCTCTGGAAAAGCGAACCACCAATCGACTAACAACCGGGTTCCTACTTACTGCTAGGTAAACAGAGGCGTATGGAATAAGAAAACTTGCCCAATGCTGCCCTGCCCGGGAATCGAAACCAGATCTGTCGTTTTGGGAGGCGAGTGCCCTAACCACTGAGCTACAGGATTCCACGAAAAGTTCAACGTGAAGGAGACCCTGCTTCCTCCCAGAGGATCGGTACTAGTCGGTCATTAAACATCTGCCAAGCACACATCCAGCTCTCAGTTGGTGGATGGCAGATACTAAGAACTTCCTGTAAGGCTCTTGGTGAGCAGCACAGTTCAGCCGAAATGCATCAGAGCCTCTCCACCGTCCTCCTATCCGCAAATCGGACACACATCCCTATTTATTGAGGGGTGGTTCTACCAGTTTGAACCTCAGAGCTTGAGCAGCAGATGTCTGTATATCAAAAATGGATATCATATATAATCCTACGGCAAATATATATCCTATGGCAGACTCAGGAATAATAATAATAATAATAATAATAATAATAATAATAATAATCCTTGCATTTGATATAGCACTTTTCACGTCTTCTGGACATCTCAAAGCGCTTCACAGAGTATACTGTAAAGTGGATTGACTGTATATTTGTGGGCGAAATGCGGCAGCCAAATTGCGCACATCCCACAAACAGTCGTGGATTGAAGTGACCAATTTATTATTGTTTTTTTTCTTGAGGGATTATTATTAGGCAAGAATAATAAATAATCCTTGCATTTGATAGAGCATTGTATCATATCGTTGAAACATTTCAAGTGTAATGACCAGATACGCACACAGATACACGCACGCGGATTTTTGCTGTGAATCCTGGTGATTGTATACTTTGCAGGCGAACATGGCAGCCAATTTATGCGCAGCAATGTGCCACAAGCAGCCGCAAAGCGATTGATTTAATTTGACTTAATTTACTATCTGGAGGATTGTTGGCCTAGACACCGAGAGAGAGAAACTGCCTTCGTTTCAGTGTCAGTATCACTACCGACGCAGCAAGTTGTCGATATGATATGCTTTGACATATTTTGCTCAAGAAATTGGGTTCAGAACATAATTTTATGACAATATCATCTATTTGTAATTAATCTAGAGAAAATGAGCTTCTTATGGAAAATTTGAGGACATCAGGACATGGTTGTCTTGAGAAGCATAATTGATCTTAATTTACATCAACACGTTTCCTTTGGTTCACACCAGTTCCTAACCACAGAACTAGAATCCCCTTAGTCTACTAAGTCATGTGTGAGCTATTTTGAGGTATATTTTGCAATATTTCCTAATAGGATTCCTAGCTTTCGATTGGGCTTTCGGTCACCTTTCCCCTCCCAATCTCCCTCGGTTCCCACCCTCAGCCAAGACTGCTAAGCAACTTAGGATGTGCTCCCAACACGAAAGGCATTATATAAAGATAAATCTTTATTGTGTCGTGTCGCATTTACTTTGCAGTTTCATTGCAGTCGGGCCCCCGGGAATCAGTCCGATGCACTGTTAGGATTTCCCATTCGTGACTCGAACTCGTCTTTAAAGGAGCGATGTTGAGAACTATCACAAAGTATTTTTACTCCTCTACTTTTGAATCGGCAAAATATGGAAATTTGGAAATACGGAAACTTCAAAGAGAAATGTCAGTCTCTTTTTCTCCCAAACAAAAATGCAATGAAGTTCAGTACACATTGAATCATTAGAAATTGACAGTGCAGAAGGAGGCCACCGAGCCAATCGAGGAGGCCGGAGAGGTGGGGATGTGCCAGGGAGTGAAGGGATTTGAACACGAGGAGGAGGAGGAGGACTATTAAGTCTTAAAAGTACTGAATACAAGAGGGACAAATAAGAGACGTAGGATTGAACCTTAGCAGCGTGAAGTTGAAAGAGACTGGGAGGTGAGAGGGAAGGTGTTAAACGGCTCTTTGTTCAGCAGATAGTGTCGGGCAGCAATGAACAAGATGAACTGGAACTTTAACTGCTCTCAATTTGGTTTGGATTCTCTTAAGCACGGTGATGGGTTTTTCCGCACGTTCCGAAAATGACACTTGGCTGACCACCCCCGCCCACTCCCAAAAAAATATTGCTTCCTTTACGTGGTACCTGACATTTATCTGTATTAAACTAAAGATCGAGTTTCAAATGGAGTGGGTCTGTCGCAATTCAATCGTTTAATGATATCATCATGCTGTAAAGGAACAAATTATCCTAACCGTCAATGTCTGACACAGGATAGCGACAGAACTTCTTTCCATATGGATGAAGATAAGGCAACGAACTTATGCATGAGTGGAGTCCTGTAGCTCAGTGGTTAGAGCGAGAGACCTGGGTTCGATTCTCGGCAGGGCGAAACATTGGGCAAGTTTCCTTATTCTACATACCTCTGTTTACCTAGCAGTAAGCAGGAACCCGGTTGTTAGTCGATTAGCAGGTTGCTTTGTAATAATTCCTTCAAAAAAATAATAATAAATTGGTCACTTCAATCCATGACTGTTTGTGGGGACGCTGCTGTGTGCAATTGGCTGCCACGTTTCATCCACAAAATATACAGTCAATTTACTTTACAGTATATTCTGTGAAGCGCTTTGAGACGTCTCCAAGACATGATAAGGCGCTATATCAAATGCAAGGTTAATTATTATCATGACAATGCCACATAAGAAAATAACAAATAGGTGGGAGCATTGCAATGGAAGCTATCTCCTTCTGGGACTGAGATGACAACAAAGTACTCGAACAACACTTTTCACTCTCTCCGGCCCTCGATAATCACTTCAAACCATTCATCGCCATAGAGATTTAGCTTCTCAGCGGCTAAAATATTCTCAATTGTCGAACGGCGCCTGCACTCTTCAAAGATAAATACATTGCTCTGGGAGCAACGTTCCGCGAGTGAGGTATGATTCATTTTTGGTCACTGGATTTCGTGGCACCGTCCATCATTATTGCCGTTAAATGAATAATCTTCATTAGTCAGGAGTCAATGAGACAGTAACTGGCTGCGCAGTTGAAGACATTTAATCACAGCGCAGTAAATGAGATGGTTGCTGTGACATTGTGTGAGTGTGAATCATGTGGCAGATTTGTCATCCGTTGCCAACATTATGATAGAATCACCCATTAGATAACAAGGAGATGAAGGTTCCTCCTCCATTAGGGGGAAAATTGATTTCAGGAGATTAGAGTTGTAACAATGGGCCGGTCACTTTCATGATGTGGTTCGGATCTTACGTTTCTAGAGCGCTTAGTGAATATTTCTTCCGTTTTTTTCGTATTGTAGCTGGCTTTTTTTTTCTTTGCTTAATTTTTATGCCTCCGCAGATTCTCTCCCTTCACCAGAATAGGTTAAACGTCATTTTTTTTCAAAAGAAACTTTTCATTTGATGCAGCGTCTTTCACGTCAGGAGGACGTCACAAAACGCTTCGCAGGATTTACTGTCAATTGCAGTGACTGGGCTAATTCGAGTACAGTAATGTCCCACAAACAGCCATGGCAAAATTTTATTTGGTGGATTGCCTTGCCTGAAAAGGTGGTGGAAGCCGATTTGGTCACAACTTCTAAGGGAGAAGCAGATCATTATTTGGGGAGGACAAGTTTGCAGGGCTATGGGGAGAGAGTGGGGCAGTGGGATTAATTTGGATGGCTCTTTTCAAAGAAACGGCACAGACACGATGGGCCGAATGGCCTCCTTCTGTGCTCTGCGATTCTATGATTCTTGGCCAGGGCACTGGGAGAAATAACTATTTTGAATAGTGCCTGGGATCTTTAAATCCACCCGAACAAGCAGGTCAGACCCTGGTTTAACATCTCATCCAAAGGAAGACAGCCCTAACAAATGCATAGCTCCGCACCCAGCCTTGGCATTGGAGGGTCAGCCTAGACATTATGAATTTAAAAGTCAGGATGTGGTACTTGAACCCACAACCTTGTGACTCAGAGGCAAGATTGCTATCAACTAAGCCAGGCTGACACCAGTGGAATTTCTCCCCCATAAACCTAACAAATACGACCTTCCCGTCATCGCATATAATTCCTTTGTAAAAGCTTTTCAGCACTTTTGAACAACACTGTGCACTCACATAATCACCATCTACACAGGGTAAATGTCTCGAAACCCTTTACAAATTAATAATAGAGGGCACCGAGCAGGGAAAAGGGAGATTGAAGGATGACGTAGCTTGAGACGAAGCAAGGGGAAACGATTTTGGAAGATAGTTCCAGAAGATAAGTGATCAGTGATTAAATAGAAATCCTCCCCACCATCACCCCACACTCAGCACCCACTCCCAGCTTAGGTGCCCAGCTGGCATTCTGAAGCACTTTGAGACGTCCTCCCAATGTGAAAGACCTTATATAAATGGGAATTGTATTGTTGAAAGAATGAGGAGCAAGTCGTATTGTACGCCAATTGCAAAAGAGCAGAGGGTACAGGCAGGATAATAAGGCTTTAAGAGATTGGATTCACAGTATATCATGTGAAGAGATCTGTGAAGTGTCCTGACTGACAGCTCTGAAGCTGTAACTTACTGTTGTATAATAATCCTTCCATTCGATATAGCCCCGCATCACGTCGTTGAGACGTCTCAAAGCGCTTCACAGAATATACTGTAAAGTGAATTGACTGTGTATCTTGTGAGCAAAATGCGGCAGCCAATTGTGCACAGTAGTGTCCCACAAACAGTCGTGGATTGAGTGAGCATTTGTTTTGGAGGGATTATTACCCTCGGAAAGCATTCCGCCAATCGACTAACAACTGGTTCCTACTTACCGCTGGTAAACAGAGGCAACAACAACAACTTGGATTTA
Organism: Callorhinchus milii; assembly: GCF_018977255.1. Classification (NCBI taxonomy): domain Eukaryota; kingdom Metazoa; phylum Chordata; class Chondrichthyes; order Chimaeriformes; family Callorhinchidae; genus Callorhinchus; species Callorhinchus milii. Next base: position 4,947,565 of record NW_024704743.1, on the reverse strand, counting down.
TATAGCGCCCTCCACGTCGGGCGGTGTCTCAGAGTGCTTAACAATGTTGGAGCCCAAGGCCGAGCCAGAGGGAGGAGGAAGGTGAACGTAGGCACGGTCGAAAAGGTAGGTCTTCAGGCGCCACCTGAAGATGGGGAAGGAGGGGACGAGACGAAGGGGTTGAGGGAGGGAGTTCCAAAGCTTCGGGCGATAGTGGCTGAAGGCACGGCTGCCGATGGTGGAGCGGAGGATTCGGGGGACGTAGGGGCAGCAGGTACTGCTGTGGGGAGAGAGGAGGTTAGAGAGATGGGGGGTTGCCAAGGCGTGGAGGGATTTAAACACTAGAGTGAGGATCTTGAAGTCGATCCCCTCTGTGACAGGGAGCCAGTGGAGTTTGGCAATGACTGGAGTAATTGGGGTACGAAGTTTGGTGCGGGTGAGAATGAGCTGAATTTTGTGAATAGCGGAGGGGGGGAGATCGGCGAGGAGGGCGTTAGAGTAGTCCAGCCAAGAGGTGACAAAGGCCGGGACAAGGGTTTCGGCAGCTTATGGAGTGAGGTATTGTTGGAGATGGGCAATGTGGCGGAGGTGGAAGAATGCAATGCTGGTCAGGGACGAGATGTGGGGGAGGAAGGATAACCGGGGATCGAACCTGACACCTAAGTTGCGCACGGGTTCAGAGAGTTTTAAGGACAGATCGGGTAGGTTGAGGAGGTCGGAGCAGTGAGACAGAAGACGTTGGCGAGGGCCAAAGAATATTGTTGACTTTTAACTGCAGGACATTTGCGCTCAGTCAGCTCCTGATGTCCGACAGATAAGCCGATAGAACATCAGGGGACTGGGAGTCGCAGCTGGAGATGGAAAAGTAGAATTGAGTGTCATCCGCATACATGTGGAAGTTAACCCCGTGTCTGCGGATGACATCATCGAGAGGGAGCGTATAGATGAGGGAGAGAAGGGGGCCAAGGATGGAGTCTTAGGGTACCCCACAGGTGACCGGGCGGGGACGAGAAGAAAAACCATTTGCATAAATGTAGTGCTGGCGGTTTGTAAGGTAGGACTCGAACCAAGTGTGAGTGCGGTCTCACTGAGATGGATGATGGAGGAGAGGCGGTGGAGGAGGATGGTGTGATCGACTGTGTCGAACATGGCGGAGAGGTCCAGGAGGATGAGGAGGCAGAGGGAGCCCTGGTCACAGATAGAGAGGATACCGTTTGGAGTAGGCGTGTGGAGTAAGGAAACTTGCCTGTGGTTTCAAACCCGGTCCTCTCGCTCACAAGGCAAATATGCTAAGTACTATACTACAGCACTCGACGAGGGAGTTCTAAATTATAAGGGAGAGGCGAGGCTGTGAAGCAATTTGAAGGTAAGGACAGGATTACCATTTATGCAACTAATTTCCCATTTTATAACATTTAAACTCTTTCGTGGAATAAATTGACTCCAAAGAGCAATAAATATTGCAGGAATGGCCAGGATTTATGAACAGTCCACTGAGGCACTGTATTTATTTCTCTGTGTAACCTAGAAGTGAAGTGAAGTCGATCTTTTGTTAAATCTACGAATGGCACGGAATTAGAAGACTATTTGGATGATTTTTTAAAAAATGCTTCAGCTCTGGTGTTTGGATGCCCAGTAACTTAACCCACTTAGAGCTAAGTGGAATATTGTGATGGAGATAGACGTGTGGGTGGTAAATGTGTTAAGGAATATGATGAAAATGAGGGTAAGTAAGTCGAAAAATAGGAAAGTGTCAGCGTGGCTGATTGAGTAGCTCACGTTGGGACTCTGAACTTGCAGGCTAAGGTAACACGCAAATACAACAACAACAACAACAACAACAAGATTCCATTTATAGAGCGCCTTTCACGTCAGGAGGACGTCCCAAGGCGCTGCACAGTTGGGTCATGACCCGAGCAGGGGGGAAATGGTCAGGGTGAGGGGAGGGAAGGGAGGGAGAGAGGAGGGGGAAGAGAGTCGAGAGGGGAGCTGAAGGCACGGTCAAAGAGAAAGGTTTTGAGACCGGCCTTGAAGGAGGAAAGGGAGGAAGCGGCGAAGGCACTGGGGGATGGAGTTCCAGAGCCTGGGGGCTGAGAGGCTGAAGGCCCGACCACCGATGGTAGGGCGGTTGGGGCGGGGGACGTGGAGCAGACCGGAGCCAGAGGAACGGAGGGTACGGGCAGGTAGGTAGGGGGATAGTAGGTTGGAGAGGTAGGAGGGAGCAAGGCAAATACAATACAATAGCGAGCGAGCACTGCATTCATTGTTGGAGATATTGTCTGCCTCTTCAAGTGGATGTTAAAGATCCTATGGCACGACTCAAAAAGAGAAAGGCGTTTCTCCTGAAGCCACGTTCACCTACGAAATACACAGTCCCTGCACTTTACAGTAAATGCTTTGAGATGTCTATCAGCGTGAAAGATGTTATATTAGATGCGTTTATTTTATTAAATTTTAAATCTTGACCACATGGTATTTCTGCCCATGTATAATCTTTAGTATAACAATTCCCTCAGTTGGATGTTGTATGTATAGCACACCAATGTTCCTTCAGATAAGGCCAAAAAAGAATAATGGCTTCTCTTTAGCCCATTTACTTACATTTACTGGGTTTAGATCATTCAGCAATGACTCACAGTATTTTGAGTGCCCTCACTCATACATAAAGATATGCTTAGCGGTATTTTTACTCCGGGTTGATACTTCCTAATAATAATAATAATAATCCTTGCATTTGATATAGCGCTTTTCACGTCGGAAGGACGTCCCAAAGCGCTTCACAGAACACACTGTAAAGTGAATTGACTGTATATTTGTGGGCGAACGCGGCAGCCAATTGCGCACAGCAATGTCCCACAAACAGTTGTAGATTGAAAATGACCAATTTTTATTATTGTTTTTGGTTTTGGAGGGATTATTATTAGGCTCTGTGTGGAGTAAGGAAACTTGCCCAAGGTTTCGCCCTCTGCCTGGAATTGAATTCAGGTCTCTCACTTGCAAAGCGAGTGCTCTAACCGCTGAGCTACAGGACTCCTGCAACATAAATGAGAGGCTATGAAACTAGTGAAGACAGGGAATATCATAATATTAACAATATAAATAATCCTTGCATTTAATATAGTACCTTTATCGTGAAAATATTTGGAGGCACTGAATTGAAATAGCAACGATGGTCAAGCATGCCTAGGTTTTCTGTGTCGAACATCAGACACAAACCTACACCATTTGTTGCAAACGTACAGTTCCTGTATCTATCAAGAAGTGTGTTGAAGCTTTCCCCAAACCATTTAATTTGTGATTCTTTAGTGTCCTCAAGTGGAATCAACAGTGCACGATGGATTGGGTTTGAGCTCGGAGACTCGATAGGCAATATCCTACGCATGGGTTCCTGATCCCCACTTATATGTGGTCGTAGCTGAACAAGCAGCAGGAAAGCTTGCCAGACAGCAATATCAATGGCAAGCTATACGGTTTTAGTTGGTTAGACTTGTCTTTGTTCAGCCGGGTGTCTGACACATGCGGAAACTCATCACCATGCTTCAGAGTATCCAAACCAAGCTGAGATTTCCATGCAACCCACCTGTTCCAATTAAACTCGCAACTATTTTGTATTGTTATTGCCAACTGAATCCTAATTTGAATCCCAACGCTGGCGAGAACTTTCCGAAAAATGGGGTGGGGGGGTGGTGGGGGGAGGTGGAGAAAAATGGGGGGGAACAACGGCTCTCATCTGTCATGTTGTCAGTACTGGCATTCCTGTAAAGCAGAACTTAATCCTCTTGCTGAAAGAATTCATCGTAAAGAAATAAACGCGTTCAATCCAGATCTCTTTAAGGAGCTTTTCCAGGGGCATCATAGACCAGATGAAGCCAACCCACAAAGGGAACTGGAATCTAATGAAGGACTGCTGTGTAAAAGCTCTATATAAAATGATCTTTGGGATCAGGGCATTCCTGTTAGTTCCGATGACGTCTCCAAGGGGCTTGTTACAATTTGACTAGGACCGCAAGCATGTGCGTGTGTTCACAACGCTCTTTCCACATCGCAATTGTTGTTAATCCCTTTTCCCTGTTGGCCATCACTGTCTCCTCCCTCTGCCCTCAATAAATCATCCTCCCCCTCCCCGGCTCTGCTCTCAGTAAAAAGGGAGCACAGTTTGGCTGCCTGTCGCGCACACAGCCAATTCTCAGCACTTAACATATCTCTTAGAGATGTACAGTGTGGCTTTCAATATCGCTCCTTATGTACACCTACTTGATATTAAGGAGACCCCAGGTGTTGGCCTGGTTCAGTTGGCAGCGCTGATGTCTGTCTCCGAGGCAGATTGTCATGGGTTCAAACCTCAACAACAACAACAACTACTTGCATTTATATAGCATCACCAGAGCGCTTGACAGTGCTTGACTTTGCTCCGGGTAAATTGGGTAAATGTATTCTCCTCATCTAAATCTATATTTTTAATCCACTCAGGATGCCATAAGGTTCTGTGCTGGGGCTCTTCCTGTTTCTTTATTAACAACAACAACTACTTGCATTTATATAGCGCCCCCGTACTATATCCGAGAGTATTACGCCGAGCCCAGGGGGAGGTGACTGTAAGCACAGTCGAACAGGAAGATCTTCAGGCCCGACCCGAAGATGGGGAAGGAGAGAGCAAGGAGGAGGGATTGAGGGAGAGTGTTCCAGAGTCTCAGCGCGTAGTGGCTAAAAGCTCACAGAGTATGCAGTCAATTCACTGTGACGCGAAGATGTGATAAGCCGCTTCATCAAATGCAAGGATTATTATTATTTTTATAAGGAGCAGCCACCGATGGTGGTACGGAGGGCACAAGGGACAAGCAGGAGGCCAGAGCCAGCAGAGCAGAGGCAAAGGGTTGGGGAGCAAGGCAGGTCGGAGAGGTAAGGAGGTGCCAGGGCATGAAGGGATTTGAAGATGAGTGTGAGGATCTTGAAATCGAGAGCCTGACATCAGGCTGATACTCCAGTGCAGTGCTCGAGGAGAGCTGTGTTGGCGGAGGTGATGTCCTTTGGATGATACGTTAAATCGAGGTCTTATCTCCCTGTTCAGATGTACATTAAAAATTCCATGGCTCTGTTTAAAAAGAAGGGAATATTTCCTGGTGTCATCACCAACAATCCCCCAGATACAATTGTCACATTAAGTTCTTGGCTGTTTGTGGGACATTGGCTGCCTGACTTGCCTGAAAAACACACAATCACCCCCTCTTTACAGATAAATCCTGTTAAATGCTTTGAGATGATTTGCCCACGTCAAATAAGGGGATTTTTTTTATTCTAAAAGAGGACTTATTTGTTTGTGCTGCTTAATAGGATTCCTTAACAGAACCTAAACCATTGCATTAGGACTTAAGATTGGCAGAAACTTGTAAAATTGTTAAATTCCGTTTTAATGCAAGAGCTGTTTTTTTCCACAGCTCTTCTCGGGAACTTGTGAGTTGTTTGCTCTTCCTGAATGGTTTTTTTCCCCCCCAAGATGAAATGAAGTAAAACAGGAAGGAGGAAAAGCGCGCTGGAGAGTGTAAAATATCCCGCTGATTCCAAAGACCGAGGGACGTGGGGCTTGAACTCACAACCTTGACACGAGAATACGGCAGCAGTTGAGGGGACTGATGTCAGGGAGGAACTCGAGGAGGTACAAGGAGTCGGGTCTGTCAGCGTGTTGCGTCTCATTTTTCTGTGACAGGTTTTTGATTCATTCTGAGATAAGCGTAAATATACATCGGCCAATAAATATAGCTTTTGTTAAGAAAAAGTATAATTTATGTGGGGCTTTGCTGGCCCCCTATTCATCCGCTTCTGTTCTCTTTCTCGAATATTGGCCTTGGGATGGTTTGGAACCCGTAGGGTCAGTAACGTTATAATATTTCTCCTCTCTCGCGCGTATATTGATTGGTAACGGGGTAAAAAGAGGCACTTGTTTCAAAGAAAAAAACAATTACAAAATACATAATCACACAATTTGTTAAGAAGCATGAAAGATGATTATCTGGCGCCTTCACGATTTCCAGACAGAAACTCCACACTGAACGTTGCTGTCATTTTTCAGGACTGATATGCATGCAGTGTCAGAATCTTTTAAACAAAGTTTCCATCATGTAAGATCTAAAAAAGGGCTGTGTAAACAGAGAGATGATGAATCTGAGAGAAAATAGAGCGAAAGTACGATTAATCCAGTAGATTCCTGTGGCTCGCTCAGTGGTTACGGCACTCGCCACTCAGGCGAGAGACTTGGGTTCGATTCCCAGGCAGAGAGAAACGTTGGGCAAGTTTCCTTACTCCACGCACCTCTGTTTACTCAGCAATAAGTAGGAACCCGGTCGTTAATCAATTGGCGGATCGCTTTGCCGGGGATAATATTCCCCTCAAAAAAAATAATAATAATAAATTGACCACTCAATGCACGACTGTTTGTGGGACACTGCCGTGGACAATTGGCTGCCGTGTTTTGCCCACAAAATATACAGTCAATTTGCTTTACGGTATATTCTGTGAAGCGCTTTGAGACGTCTCGAAGACGTGATAAGGTGCTGTATCGCCACTGCCTCACCCCTCAGGCCGCCGAAGCCCTCATACACGCTTTCATTACGTCAAGGCTCGACTACGCCAACTCCCTGCTTGTCAGCCTTCCTAACTTTTCCCTCGTGTCCTCTCTTTCCCACACCAGGCTCCGACACCCCATCACCCCCACCCTCACCCAGCTCCACTGGCTCCCCATCCCCCAGAGGATAGAGTTCAAAATCCTCGTCCTCATCTTCAAGGCCCTCCATGGCTTTGTTCTTTCCTACCTCTCTGACCTGCTGCCCCATATCAACCTGTACGCTCCCTGCGCTCAGCAGGCTCTGGCCTGCTCCATGTCCCCCGCCCGGCCTGCCCCCACCATCAGCGGTCGCGCCTTCAGCCTCTCTGCCCCCATCCTTTGGAATTCCATCCCACAGTCCCTTCTCTCCACTCCCTCCCTTGACTCCTGCAAGGTGCATCTCAAGATCCTCTTCTTCAACTGTGCCTTCTGCCACCCTCTCTGCCCTACACTCTCCCTTATCCCAAGCCCACCCACCCCACCGCCTGCTTGGGTCCATATCCTTCACTGTCCAGCGCCTTGGGACGTCCGCCCGACATGAAAAGCGCTGCTATACAAATGTAGCATTATATTGTATTTTGTATTGTACTTTACTCCTCTTTAGGTCTCTAGCTAGTTCCCTTTTGAAAGCTAATATACATTCTGCCTCATTTATAAGTAGCTATACATGCAACCATTGAGCGGGGCTTATGTGCAAAGAACAAAACTACAGCAACTTCCATTTATATAGTGCCTTTTCACGTCAGGAGGACATCCCAAAGCGCTGGACAGTCAGAGATCCACACCTGAGCTGATGGTTGGGATCAGGAGGGGTGGAGGGCGGGAAGGGTAGGGCTAAGAAGGTGACCAAAGGCCTTCTTTGAGGCGGGTCTTGAAGGAGGCAAGGGAGGGGTTGAGGTGGAGGGACTGTGGGATGGAGTTCCAGAGGGTGGGGCAGAGAGGTTGAAGGCCCGCCCGCCAATGGTGGGGCGAGCGAGGTGGGTGAAACACCTGAGAAGCAGCATCATTTTGGTGACCTTAAATCCTGATAAATATGTAAGTAGGTTTGCGTTTCTGAAATGGATTTTGCTCGGGATCCGATGGATCGAATGGAAACAAAATTGGTGAAATTCTACACACGGATCAAAATAGGGATAACTCAAGGTATGCATTAATCTTCCAGCATAGCCTATGAACTCACAAAAACATCTCCGATTTTATAATTGTATCCCACCTTTCACGACGGAAGGATGTGAAAGTTTTTACATATAAACTCCACTGATGTCTATGTTTTCGTGAAAAGAAATTCTTCCTTTTAAACCTTTTGCAAGACGGAGAATACAATTCGGTGCATTGGTCGCCGCAGGCTAACATCACTCAACTGTGCCTTAAAAGTGGTGAAAGCCGCAACAATATTTTACAAATAAGCAGGATTACACAAGCGTGTGGGTAGCTCACCTTAGGGCAATGTGAAAGGAAGAGAAGCAATTATGATGTGAAAGATTTGTGGAGTTCTGTAGCTCAGTGGTTAGTGAACTCGCCTCTCAAGCGAGGAACTTGGGTTTGATTCCTGGCAGGGGGCGAAACCTTGGGCAAGTTTCCTTACTCCACACGCCTGATAATAATCCCTCAAGAAGAAAAAAAAAGAAGAATTTGGTCACTCAATCCACGACTGCGTGTGGGACGCTGCTGTGCGCAATTGGCTGCCGCGTTTCACCCACAAATATACAGTCAATTCACTTTCAGTGTGAAGCGCTTTGAGACATTTAGAAGACATGAAAAGCGCTACATCAAATGCAAGGATTATTAGCATTATTAATGTAAAAAGAGGATCCTTTGGGAGCTCTTGTTTATCAAAGACCTGCTGAACATTTTATCCCATCGTTAAAATAAATGCTATCTTACTCATCGTGTCTGCAGGTTGGGAATGGACACCCGTTCCTCTCAATGTCATTTATCTTCACTGTACAAATACAGCAATAAGAATAATGCTTACATTTGGTATAGACGTCGGGAGGATGTCTTAAAGTGCTTCACAGGATGTATTGGAAAGTGGAGTGATTGTATTTTTTTTTGCGGGAAAAAACAACAGCAGTATAACCACAAACAGTCATATTGTTTGCCCGGCCCATGTCCCCACCCTATTCGCCCCACCATTGGCAGGTGAGCTGTCCAATTCTCTGGAACTCCATCCCGGAGTCCCTCCGTCTCAACCCTCTCCCCACTTTCGACACCCGCCTCAAAGATTACCTTTTAAATGTGCTTTCGGTCATCATTCCCGCTCCCCTCGCCCACCACTCACCGACCCCCCGCACTTCCCCCAAGGTTCTTCATCTCCCTGTCCCCCCCATCCCCAGCTCAGGTGCCCAGAGAGTTGTGAAAGCACTTTGAAACCTCCTCCCAACGTGAAGGAGTTTGATAAAATATATTGTGTTTTTCTAACTCAATCAAGGGGTGGATCATTCTGCGTAAATGCTACAAACGCAGTAACATCATAGGAAACGTCATCAGCTCACTTACTGCGACATGTCAAGCTCTTGACATCAGGATTTAACAGCTGGGTATAGGCACACGCAAGCTGATGTGTGCACAAGCCACAAAACATCACTGACTTTGTCACATTATAGCTTAAGCATAAGGTTCATTTTATGTCAACTTCAATGTCACTTACAAATCCTTCCGTGCTCTCGCACCTCTGTATGTCTCTGAGGCTCTCCTACTCTATTTGTCCGCTTGCCTCCCCACTCCCGGGCGCCTACAGTCGCCTTGCTAGATGATCGACAAATTCTCACAGGCATAAGATAATCGGTTAAATCGTAATAATCCTACATCTTAATGCAAATAATCTCCTGACTCGTAACCTCGCTGAAGTACCACATGTGCAGTCCTGTGCTTGAAAATTAAAGCGTGGAAAACGAGGTCTTAATCTGTCATCATGTTGGAGGACAAGCATTGTGGAGCCCAAAGCCAGCTTGAGGTACTGTACTTATTTCTTGCTTACTTCCCACCCCCCCTCCAAGGATAAACACTAATTGGTCATTTTACATGTTGTAGCCTGTATTATCCATCTGGATCTACATATACGCAAAGGGTAGTATTTATTTTATAATAATAATCCTTATTTTATTACTTAATTATTTTATTTATTCAACAGCCACAGCTACAAAATCCACAGTCAACTAACCGGGCTATTTAAATTGGACCCGTTCAACCGTTTAGGCATTGGGGAATGTTATGCGATCTCCAAAGAATCTCCCATTCCTATTATTTCTTAATTATATTGTGCATTTGTCCGACTTTTTGACGGATGAACTTAAGCTGACTTTGCGTTTGATTACTTTGTGATCAACGGCTCTTCCAGTTTCCAGAGATGGATCGTGACGACGGCCCAATTTATCATCTATAAAGTAGAATATAAACCATTGGGTGACTGGAGCAATTTGTACTGTAACTCGCTCTCAGTGGCATGTTAATGCTAAGCCTTTTGGCAAGGCATGTGTATAACTTGTCATGGAAGACCTCAAACAGAATCAAGTCAGTGAAATCCCACATTACGTTATTGAAAGCCGCGCTTTGGGTGAAAATGAACATGAGCATAACAACATAGTGGGACGCCGCTGTGCGCAATTGGCTGCCGCGTTTCGCCCACAAATATACGGTCAATTCACTTTACAGTCTATTCTGTGAAGCGCCTTGAGACGTTTAGAAGACTTGAAAAGCACTATATCAAATGCAAGGATGATTATTATTATTATATATGTCTCAATGACAAAATAAGGCACTGTATCAAATGCAAGGATTCTTTATTATTAGCCAGAAATGGCTTCGGAAAGACTATAAACAGAGAAACCTTCTTAACAGTGAAACACAATTGAATGGGTGCACTTGATGCAGAGTACAAGTGTCGATAATCTCATAAACTAGTCACTATCCTTCTTATGAAAGGGAGGCAGGGAAGAGTGCTGATATTTGCGTGACCCTCTTAATGCAGTCACGGACATATTATTTTCATATTAAAAATTCCCAGTATAGTCTCCCGGGTTTCCATTCTGTGTATGATTAGACACGGTGACATTATCTGGATATGGGGATCTTATCTAGTTCAGGCTCCATAGACAGGGCACAGGAGAGCAATGAGGATGATCCCTAGTGTAAAAGAAATATTCTATGAGCAACGATCAGATAAGCTAAGGCTCTTCAGTCCAGAGAAGATGTCTCAGAGGAGACCTTTTAGAGGTGTATGACATTTTAAGTGGACTCAAATGGTAAACCCAGCGCAAGACTTTAGATGTACCAACTCATCACAAGGATTGAAGCGATTTAAAGAGAAGCCCCATCACCACAATCTCCGAGCAACCAGCGAGACACAATGAATGCTGGCAAAATGCCAGAATAATGCTGTTGCCAGCGTTGTCCACACCCTGCATCCCATATCCTACGTGTTAGCCTGGCTCAGTTGCTAGCACTTGCACCCTGAGTCAGAAGGCTGTGAGTTCAAACCTCACATCGTGGGCCTAGTCTCGGCTGACATTCTAGTGCAATTCTGTGGGTGTGCAGCATTGCTGGGGGTGCCATACATTGGATAATAATAATAATAATCCTTGCATTTGATACAGCGCCTTATCACTGCGACGTCTCAAAGCGTTTCACAGAATATACTGTAAAGAGAATTGACTATTTATTTTGTGGGGCGAAACACGGCAGCCAATTACGCACAGCAGTGTCCCACAAACAGTCGTGGATTGAGTGACCAAATTATTATTATTTTTGAAAGAATTATTACCCCCGGAAAAGTGATCTGTCAATCGACTAACAACCGGATTCCTACTTACTGCTAGATAAAGAGAGGCGTGTGGAGTAAGGAAACTTGCCCAACGTTTCACCCTGCCTGGGAATCGAACCCAGGTCTCTCGCTTAGTGCTCTAACCACTGAGCTACAGGACTCCGCGTGAGATACCAAGTTTCTGTCTGCCTGTTCAGGTGGATGTTAAAGTTCCCACAGCACTGTTCGAAAAGAGAAGCGAGTTGTTCCCGGTGGCCTGGCCTACAATCCCCAAATAAAATTGGTCATTCACCTCATGGCTGTTTGTGGGGTGTAAAACACGCAGTCGTTGCAATTTATTGTATATACTGTGAAGCACTTTGTGACATCCCTTCGATGTGAAAGGCACAATACCAAATGTGTGACTTATTTATTATCTAAGAAAGTTTTTTGAAAAAAAAACAACCAATGTGCCAAACGGAGCCAAACAGTACAAACTTGGGTAAGTCTCCAAGCAACCAATTAACGCTTGTATCTCGTATCTTCTGAACTGACATGTTTCTCAGATGAGGTCCTGGGGGGCTTTAGAGACTTGCAACCTCTACAGGCTTTTAACATTCCACTGTCATTATTATCTCTCTCCTCAAGCTTGGACTTCTGATGGTGCACTGAACTCTCAAGTTGCTTCTTAAATATTCATTCCCCTCACGGACCGCGGTTCCACCAGGCAATGTTCTTTTCCCTTCTCTCTCTTGGAACGTCACATCACATTACAGGATGCCACTGCATCAGCAGGAGGACACAAAGAAATGAACGCAAGATCACAAGATTAGTTTGAATAGTTTGGATGTTCTTTCAGGACACCCATCCTACAGTCTTCACTTCCCAACAACAATTTGCATTTACATAGTGCCCTTCACTCAAGCTGTGATTCTGGCACAAATTAATTATCTGCCAAAGTGCACTAAAGTTTCCACCAACGCTTTTAACTACTGACTGTAAAGGAGACGTTGATAGTGGAGACAGACCTCAATCGGTACTGAAGAAAATTCAGTCCATCAATAAGGAATCTCTTTCGAATTCCTCTCCAGCCATAAGAAATCCGTACAGGAATAGATTGGGCTGGAGGGAAGTTCCCACGGGATGGTACCACCGTCTTCTGCTTATCGGAAGGAGTTTCCATTTCCGTGGGCTTGGATTCCTTATTGAGATCCTGTGGCAATAGATTTCCAATATTGTGTAATGGGAGATAAAAGCCAAGAGTTATTGCAATCCCTGGCCTCTATTAATTAACAGTAAGCCTTGCATTTGGTATAACACCTCATCACGCCACCGTAATGTCTCAAAGCACTTCACGGGATTTACTGTAAAGTGTATTATGAAGGCAATACGACAACCAATTTGGACACAGTCGTGTCCCACAAACAGCCATGACCTACAAATCAATTTTATCTGGAGTATTCTGGGCAGGTCCACTGTGCAAAACTCCCTATTCTTTTCTCACATGGTATCAAGGAATCTTTAACGTCCTCGGTTTAATGTCTCATCCAAAGGTCAGCACCTTACAACTATGTATGGCTCCTCGCAAACTCACAATCTGCTGATTCTGAGGCGAGAGTGCTAGCAACTGAGCCAGGCTTGTGGGACATTACAGTATGAAAAATTGGCTGCCGCCTTCACCTTTAATTACACAGGAAATCTTGTGAAGCGCTTTGACACATCTCGACGAGGCGCTATATCAAATGCAAGGATTATTATCTCTTTAATTGATCAAGTGATTTCATGCCATCAATGCGTGACATTCAAACTCACAAACCATTGATTCCTTTGAGATATAATCTCACTATTGTTCACTGCATCATTAAAAATACATCCGCTGCAAACTCTTATTAATGGAGGTGAAAATAACCTGTAGTTTGCACTATTCTTTTGAATAACTTGACTTTCTTACTGAAGTGAACTGTTTCAGTCTTTGCATCGGCAACCCTTCTCTCCCACAAAAAAGAAATTGTGTCTTTGAGGTTGACTAGTGTGGTATTGATACGCATTACTAATAAGAATAATTATCCTTGCATTTCATATAGCACCTTATAATTTCGTTGAGACATCTCAAAGTGCTTCAAAGGAATTTCTGTAATGTGCAGTGACTGTGTATTGTGTAGGCATATGTGGCTGCCAAGTTTCACGCAGCAATGTTCCACAAACAGTCATGAAGTAAATGACCTATTTTACCTCGAGGATTATTGGCCAGGACACTGGGAGGAACTTCCTTTTCTTTTCAAAGAGTGCCAATTGATCTTTAACATCCACCTGAACAGGGGACCTCGGTTTAATGATGGCACCACTAACTAATCACCACTAATGATGGCAGCACTTCCCCCAAGACTGCTATGTCAGCTCAAAGTCCTGACGTGGGACTTAAACCCTCAACCTTCTGACTCAGAGGTGAGAGTGCTACCTGTTGAACCAGGCCGAACCAGCCTTTAAACAGCAGAACAAAAAGCTTCATAAAAAAAACAGTGTTCGAACAAAAAAAAGGAACAAATATCCAAGAAAACAAATCATTTGAAATATTGCTTTGCACCACCCAGGGCTTATCTTGCAAGAAAAAGGCTTTGCATTGTAATGGTTCAGTGAAGATACTTTATTATTGATTTGCCTTCCTTTTTATAATCTATATAATCGGGATCTCCAGATGACAACAGGAGAGCAAAGAAAACAACCCAAGTGTGAACTCCTCAGACAGTATATTGAAGGCTCGAATGTAAGTTTTTAGCTTGATCTTGAAACGGAATTAATATTGGATTATTACTATTAACACTATAATAGTAATATTATTCATGTTGATGTGCGGATCAATTATTCTCCAATTTCCCAACAACAACAAAATTAAATTTGTAAAGCGCCTTAAGCATGGTGATGGGTTTTCCACATGTGTCAGACGCTCCCCCCAAAAAAAGATTCCACGACCATCACCTGACCCCTGAGCGTCTATAGATTCCAACCGTTTATCTTGTGTCGTGGTTTTGAATTGCGCATTCATTTTTCATTAATTTATGGCTAGAGTACACTCTTTGCTGAATTTGTTTGTTGCGTCCTTAATCCGTCATTCAAGCAGAGCCATTATTTTGGACCGGTTACAACACGAGTGATTAATGTGGTGCTAACGGAGGTTCCTCCGTGCTGCAAGAACACAGTTATTATTTATGCTTGAGCTAGCCTGGCTCTTTGAATCTGTCTTGATATTCAGGTCCCTAGATCTATCTTGCGTGACAACAAAATCAAAAGATATTGCCTGTTACATTTTAGCATCCTTGTGTCAACCTTTCCCACAGGAAAGCTAATGCAGTAAACTACTACTCGAAAAGAGAAGAGAGTTTTTCCCGCCATCCTGGCCAACGGTCTCCCAGATAAAATTGCTCGTTCAATTCGTAGCTGTCACGTTCCTTTTCAAACCCCTTCATGCCCTGGCACCTCCCTTACCTCTCATACCTCCTTGCCCTCCAACCCACAACCCGCTGCCTCCGCTCGCCCGGCTCCGGTCTCCTGCATGTCCCCCGTGTCCGTGTAAATGCAAGTTGTTGCTGTTGAGTGCCAGCAACTGAGCCAGGGTGGCACACAAGGTTGTGGTGCAAAGAGGGGAGTCGTTTCAAATCGGAAACAATCTGAAATTTGCTTCAGTTTAATTCATGGCTGTGGCATTCATCGTACAATGATAGATGCTTGTCGTTGTCTTCTATCTATTAGCGCCGACAAATTCGCAATCAGTACACTCTGCTGTAAATCCTTGAAGCACTTTGAGATGTTTTGATGACGTGATGAGCTCTGTATCAAATACAAGGATTATTATTATTGTTACAGTTGCATTGCAGGAGCACTGTTTTGTCACAGGTCCCTTTTTGGTTGAGATCTGTTTCACGGTAGGTGATGAGGATATCGCGACGCTATCGGAAAAGATCCTCCAGGTTAAATAGGTTGTTCACTTCACCTTTTGCGGAACGTTTGCCGACAATATCTGAAAGTGTAGGGTTTACTCGGGAAGTAATCTGAGGTGTTTTCGAGAAGTTTTACTCCTCCTCATATCGTCAATTATCCTATTTTATCGCAGATTTTGCTTTTTTGAAGAACCTCTTGATATGGAGCCTGTTTAACAACACACAACAACAACAAAATTACATTTGTATAGCGCCTTTCACGTCGGGAGGACGTCCCAAGACGCTGGACAGACAGAGTTACGGACCCGAGCTGGGGGTCGCGGTGGGGAAGGGCACTGGGGGAAGCGGGGAGATCGAAAGCACCGTCGAAGAGGTGGGTCTTGAGGTGGGTCTTGAAAGTGGCGAGGGAGGGGGCGAGGCGGAGGGACTGCGGGATGGAGTTCCACAGGGTGGGTGCAGGGTGGCGGAAGGTCCGCCCACCGATAGTGGGACGAGCAAGGCGGGGGACGTGAAGCAGGCCGGAGCCCGCTGAGCGGAGAGAGAGAACAGGGTGGTAGGGGGTTAGGAGGTCGGAGAGGTAGTAGGGGAGCAAGACCGTGGAGGGCTTTGAAGGTGAGGACCAGGATCTTGCACTGTATCCTCTGTGTGATGGGAAGCCAGTGGAGTCGGGCGAGGATGGGGGTAAAGGGTTGCGGAGCCTGGTGCAGGAGAGGACACGGGCTGCAGAGTTCTGGATGATCTGAAGCCTGTGGTTTGAAATGGAAATGGTTTGGATAGATTTTGGTGGTTTCCAATATAATCTGAAGTGATGCAGCTGTAAACTCTGGCTAATCTTATTTGACAGTTGATGAAATTGGACTTTGACATGTCCTACTTTGGCCCCCTTGTGGCAAGCTGCCATATCTTATTATCCCAGAGATTAGGGTCTGGTGTACTCAATTCTACCTGAATTAATGATCTCTAGGAATAAAGGCAACATCACATATGCAAAAACTTCAAGCAAGATTTACGCAATTACTGTCTAGATAATGTCTCATCTCCAGAGAGACAAAATAACTCAGTCCAATTTGCATTTCTAATCTCAGTCATTTCAACAAATTCATTTTTATTGCAATAGAGGATCCTCTTAACTAAGTGCAATTTCCAAAAGGTTTTTTCTATCTGCACACTGATCCTTTACTTAATGAATGTAAAGTGATTTTGCTTGAACTATGGCATTTGCGATGTAAGCGGACAGCGTAACGTATGCTATGCTGGGACTCAAGATTTGCCCACAAAATATACAATCAGTTCACTTTACAGTTCACTTCTGTGAAGCGCTTTGAGACGTCTCGAAGATGCGATGAGGAGCTGTATCAAATGCAAGGATTATTATTATTATTATAAGATAAAGACTCAGTTTATCAGGGTTCTAAAGACCTTCCTCTTCGACCTCTCCCACCCCACCCCCGCCATCCACTCCTTCTGACCCCAACTCCCAGTTCGGATCCAAAAATCCCTGACTGTCGAGAGACTTGGGACGTTTTTTCGACATGAAGGGGCGCTACACAAGTGTAATTTGCTGTTGTTTGTTGTGTTGCTTTCGACCATGTTTTCGGCCGCAAGCCATCCCTCCCTCCCTCCCTCCCTCCTTTAACTTCTCCTCCAATCTGGGCTCAAGTGCTTTGAGTTTCCCCCTCAGCACGAAAGGCACTATTCATAAATATAAATTGTTGCTTTTGTGGCACAAAGATAATCAAACGCTAAAATGCTTTCTACATTAAATGGACCACACAGATATCTTTTCCTCTTCCCTTAAAGTCCTCGAATTTTTAAAGCACGGCATCACCCAAAGCTATCGAAGTTCGCAAGCCCTTCGTTACAAGTGTATGTGAGGAGGATGGGAATCTGCAATATCCCACATTAATCTGTCAATCTTGTGCAGCTTTGGTTCAAGATTTTTTTTATTAAACAAAAGTACAAAATAGTGCATGTGAGTTATTTGTTCTAGGAAGCAACAGTAATTAGGAACCCGGCTGTTAGTCAATTGGAGGTATTATTCCTTCAAAAAAAAATTGGTCATTCAATCCACAACTGTTGTTGGGACACTGCTGTGCGCAATTGGCTGCCACATTCATCCACAAAGTACAGTCACTCCACTTTACATTATATCCGATGAAGCACTTAGAAACGTCCTCCTTACATGAAAGGTGCTGCACTAAATGTAAGGATGATTATCACTGTTATTTCCTGGGAATTAGGTGTTCAACAACAACAAGATTACATGTGTATAGCGTCTTTCACCACCTGGAAGACGTCCCAAGGCACTGGACACTAAGTGTTTCGGACCAGAGCTGGGAGTTGGGATCGGGGAGGGCGTTGGTGGGGGGGGGGAGAGTGGAAGGAGGGTGACCGAAGGCACGGTCGAAGAGGAGGGTATGAGATGGGTCTTAAATAGGCAAGGGAGGGGGCGAGGTGGAGGTACTGCGGGATGGAGCTCTAGAGGATGTAGGCGGAGTGACTGAAGGCCCGCCCGCCAATGGTGAGGCGGGGGACGTGAAGCAGGCCAGAGCCCGCTGAGTGGAGTGAGCAGACAGGAGGTTAGGAGGCCACATAGGTCGGGGGGAGCAAGACCGTGGAGGGCTTTGAAGGTGAGGACCAGGATCTTGAACTGTGTGATGGTAAGCCAGTGGAGTCGGGCGAGGATGGGGGTATTAGGGCCGCAGAGCACTGGTGCGGGAGAGGACAGGGGCTGCAGAGTTCTGGATGATCTGCAGCCTGTGGAGGAAGGAGTTAGGGGGGGTCAACAAGCAGGGAGTTTGCGTAGTCAAACTTGGATGTTATGAATGCGTGAATAAGGGTCTTGTGAAGTGTGAGACAATGGTGGAGCCGGGCAATGTTGCGGAGGTGGGGAAAGGCAGAGCAGGTCAAGGCACAAATGTGGGGTAGAAAGGACAGTTGAGGGTCAAACAAGACTCCAATGTTCCGGACTGGCTCAGTGAGGTGTCGAGTGCATCCCTGGATGGTGACGGTCAACTGTAGAAAGTTAGCTCTCATCCAGGACTTGATGTCTGACAGACATTCAGTCAGGACAGCAGTGGTCCTGGAGTCGTGGATGGAGGCAGAGAGGTACAGTTGGGGCTTCAGGGTGTTCCCCTCTGGAGAGAGTGTGCATTCTGTTCCAGACAGAGGGACATTTCTATGCACATATGGAGCTCTTAGTAATTTGGTTTTAATAATTAATCCTTACATTTATTATAGTGCCTTTCACATCAAGAGGCCATCTCAAAGAACTTCACAAGATTCGCTGTAAATTGCAGTAATTATACTTTTGTAGACCCACAAAACAGCCGTGAAGCAAATGACCAATTTTATTTGGAGACTCTTAAGTCTGGTGAGAGGGGTTTCCGTGTATGTCAGCCCCGTCTGACACCAAAAAAACACAAGCGTGAAATTCGAGCGAAGAAGCTGTACACTCGGTCTGATTGTAGATTCGGGTCACTTGCAATTCGCTTCTGAAGGCCTGGGTTGACTTATGGAATAATTTATTTAAAATACCAGTCATGATTGCAGCAAAACCTTTAAAATCCCTGTCATTACAATCTGACATAATGTTTGGTGAACGCTCCAGAGGTTTCATTGCGGTTCTAATGACTATCTCATCCTAATTTATTCTCCTATCAAGGACAACGACGTGACCAAAGCAAAGACACAGCCGTGTGCTTCAATCTCCTTGTTCCCAAACAAAAAGCATCACCTAATTCATTATTTCCCTCAATGGACAATTTTGGGTGGGGTGGAATGGCGACAAACTATTTTGTATTTATTTTATCGGCCACACTGTATTTTTATGGGAGGTATATTATACCTCTATTATTTATATTATTAGGATATGCTTATTATTATTCTTTTGAATAATATTCCGTGCATTTGAGGGGGGGACGTCTCAAAGGACTTCACGGGATATACTGTAAAGTGGAGTAACGTGCAAATGCAGAGGCTGTAACAATTGTAAGGATTATTTACTAAAACCTTCGATGAGACATGTCCTTCCAATGTGAAAGCCGCTATAAAAATGCAACTTGTCCTTGGTTTGCTGTTGTAACCCGAGGTCCCATCTGGCTGTTCAGGTCGGATCTTAAAGATGCCCTGGCACTATTTGAAAAGAGAAGGGAGTCTCTCTTGGTGTTCTGGCCAACAATCCCCCGAATAAAATTGGTCAAAAGCACCATTTTGTTGAGACACCTCAAAGAACTTCACAGGATATAGTGCAAATGGATTGACTGTGCATTTAGTGGGCAAAACACGGGAGCCAATTTGTGCACACCAACGTGCCACAAACAGCCATGAAGCGAGTCGCCAATTTTTATTTTGGTGGATTGCTGGCCAGGACCTCGGGGGAAACAACCTTCTCTTTTTGAATTGTGTCTTGGGATCTTTAACATCCACGTGAAAATGCAGAAGGGATCCCATCTGAAAGCCGGCACCTCCGACAATCCAACAGACCCCCAGCACTGCACTGGAGGGTCACGTTAGGCTGTGTCATTCCAAGTCCCAACCTATGGCTTGATCCCACAACCTTCTGTCTCAGAAGTGAGAGTGCTACCACTGAGCCAGGCAGACGCACAGTACGTGTGAGGTCAGGACACTGGGCGTATTAAGAAATGGTTTGATCCTGTGATGGGAGGGGTGGGAGCTTTGCTATTCTGTAAGGATGGGATGAAATAGGCTGCAATCTCCAGACATTCCTCCTCTCTTGACACACACTTCCACCGCCCCCCCCAAAAAAAATACACACTGTCACAGCAGTTCCAGTGTATCGTATGAAGCACTTTGAGACATCTTGATGACATAATAAGGTGCTATATTAAATGCAAGGATTAAACCTGACATGATAGAGGCATCTGAAATTAGATAGAGTCAATAGGGAGGTCAGTGACTCAGTGCCTAGAGGAACTAGATAAATACCTAAATACCTAAAAGTAGTAAACTTCAGGAGTATTGGGAGAGGACAGGTTAATGGGACTGGATGAATCGTTCTGAGAACAACACAAATTTGGATTTTGTATAGCACCCCATATGCCCCATATAATAATAATATAATAATAATAAGCTTTGCTTTTGGTATAGCATCTGAGTCATGTCGTTGTCACGTCTCAAAGTGCTTCACAGGATATATTGTAAAGTGTGGTGACTGCGTATTTTAGGGGCGGAATGCAGCAAATGGTCTTCTGTGCTATAAATTTCTGTGGATCTGTGATTCTATTACTAAATTGTGTTATTACCGACATTTCCAGTAAAATGGCCAATGAATGATGACCCAATTGTTATTTACTTTCAAAGTAAAATTAAAACTTGGGGGCGGCCTTCAAAGACTGACTTCAGGATTGGCTTTCAAACTGTGAACGCTGGGGTAGCTTTGAAATGTGGGTTTTGGTTTAAATGGCAACAGATGAAAGGCTAAGCAAATGGCTGGAAATCAAAGAATACCAAAATACCCTCTAATAAATATAACAGGGAGGCAGGCTTTTTATTTAAAACTCAGAAATATTACACTTCGTTCAGAACACTTTCCCACCCGGATGACAAACTGTGAACTCTCTCTCTCTCTCTCTCTCGGTCCACAAGGCGTTAAGTATCCCAGTAGTAGAACACACTACTTGGAACCATAGACATTTATAATAATAATCCTTATTTATAGCACAGGAGAAGGGCATTTGTCCCATTATGGCTGTGCTGGCTCATTAATGAGCAACCCTTTTCAGTTCTATTTGCCTGCCCTTCTCCCATACCTCATACTTGTGATTTTAATCTCATTTTTGTTTTTCGCCCATAAAATAGACAGTCACTCCACTTTACGGTATTCGGGAAGCACCTTGAGATGTCTCGCCAATGTGACAAGGCGTTTTATCAAACGCAAAGATTATTATTATTGTTGTTTTATTCCTGCTGGTTATGATCATGTCTTTGTTAGCTGTCTAACAGGGCATTGCAAATAGGCTGGTGCGTTCGCCTAAACAATACACAGTGGCCACCCTTTACAGTCAACCCGGTGACGTGCTTCGTGACGTCCTTTTGATGAGACGTTAAACCGACACTTTGTCTGCTCGTCCAAGTGGTTGTTGAAGATCCCGTGGCACTATTCGAAAAGAAAAGAGTTTCTTTGACACCCAAGGATTATTATTACTGCACTAAAATCCTCTACAGCACTTTGAGATGTCCTCCCAGTGTGAAAATCATTGCATAAAATCCATGGGATATTTCTTCTAAATATTATACATGATTATTATTATTACATTGGTGTCAGGATGACATACTTTCATGGAAGAAAGGCCCTTCTTTAACACGCGAAAGAGAGGTTTATACCAGGTTGCGATTTAATGCTTCTTAACCAGATGCTGCCTGCAAACCAACGTTAAGAGTTAGAGCTAAAAATGGTCTCGTGCGTTAAGACTGACTGGAATTTTCAGGCCTTTGATTCCCAGATGGTTCGAATGTACAGTATAAGGCGACCAAATCATGGGCCCCTAGCGCCACCTACTGGCCCTGGTGCTTTTAGGCTGCAGTTGTTGTGTTTGCCGAAACAATCTCTTAAGTTTGGGCTCAATTTAAACCCCCAAACCCACCCCCCCACCCCCACATCAAACAGAAGGCAAAATCCGTTCTACTTAACTCAGCCTTATCCAGTTGAAGTTTAACATCCAACAACAACACCAACTTGGATTTATAGAGCGCCCTCCACGCCGGACGGCGTCTCGGAGCGCTTCACAGTCACGGATCCCAGGACCGAGCGGGGGGGGGGGGGGGGGGGAGATCATCTATCATCCATCCTCCAACAACACCTCAGAAAAGCCACAGCTGTGAGTTTCGACCCCATTTCTCAAAGAGAGGAGATTTGCAAGGAGTCATTTGCGAAGTGTGACAAAGGAAACGAGAAGGGCTAAAGTAAGGAAGGTTATTATTGTAGGTAAACTCCCTACACTCTAGGGAGTTTACCTACAATATTTTTCTCCATTTCCCTTCCATCTCTGGATCCCACCTGGTTGTTAGCTTCAGTGTTCCCACAGTACATAAACCGCCCAATCCCCAAATGGAAATGCTGTTTTGAATTATTTATGAGCAGCAGAAATGAACACATTTCTTATTTCTGTCAAATGAGGGCAACTTAGCATTTGAAAGTTGACTGTGACCTGCTGTTGAAGAATAAACAGAACTTTGCACTTAAGTGCAAAACTGGCTTGCCGTATTGGCATCAGTGTGTGGACAAATCATGTGGTGTGCCTGCATTGTAGTCTTGCGTCCTCTGTTACATTAACTAAGAATAATTTGGTCACTTCAATCCGCGATTGTTTGTGGGACACCGTCGTGCGCACTTGGCTGCTGCGTTTGGCCCACAAAATACACAGTCAATTCACTTGACAGTATAATAACAATCCTTTGAATTAGCGCCTTATATCACGTCTTCGAGACGTTTCAAAGCGCTTCAGAGAATACACTGTAAAGCGAATTGACTATTGTGGGCGAAATGCGTCAGCTGGTTGCACCCAGCAGTGTCCCACAAACAGTCGTGGGTTTAGGGACCAAATTATTATTATTATTTATTTTTTGAAGGGATTATTATCCCCGGAAAAGCGATCTGCCGATCGACAAACATCTGAGTTCCTACTTACTGCTAGGTAACCAGGGGCGTGTGGACTAAGGAAACTTGCCCAGCATTTCACCCTGCCCAGGAATCGAACCCAGGTCCCTCGCTTGCGCTGTTTCAGCGAACGAGTAAATGACGACCAAATGAGCTCAACTTTCTGTGGCAGTCTCAACACTCCAGTTCCTGAGCTGGATATAATCACATCTTTCAATATTCTGAAAGGATTGGACGTTGTAGATAATGATAAACTGTTTTATTCTGTCCAGAACAGTAGAACCAGAGGACCCGATCTGCGATCGAAAGTGTGGGGGGGTGGGGGGGCGGAGAGGGGGGGTAAATTCAAAACAAATCTACGGAAACGCTATTTCAGTGAGCGAGTCGTAAGCGTGTGGAACAGCCTCCCTCGGGAGATGGTGGAAGCAGAACGTGTTGATTCTTTCGAAAGCAAATTAGATAGATTTCTTTTAGGAGACAGTGTCGCGGGATACAGTGCGTAGTTTTGGGACGTGACGTGCAGCACGCCTGCCAGGATGGTGGTAGATGAACTGGGGTGCACCTTGGTCTTCTTTCGTCCAGCAATTCTTCTGTTCTTATGTAACTAATACTCTCTAGAAGTAGTGCCCTCGAGGGAGAGAGTGAGCATCCCATTTCAGTCATCGTTTCTGTGCACGCAACGTGCAAATCAGTCGGATCCAAATAATCCATAGTTAATCTGATTTAATTTCTTTTGTGGCCCCAAATAGCAATAATATCGTTATATTATATTGTACTTCCAAGTTGAAAAATATCATCTTGGAAAGGATTTGTATTAGAGGGCAAGCTTAAATCCTTGATTCTTTCATGCGAGAGAGAGAGAGAGAGAGAGAGAGCATCTTTTATGTGTTTAATGCTAAGCTCCGAACGGAATGAAATCTGAGAATTTGATGTATATCAGCAGCAATGGGGCACATCCAGGTGTCTCCAACCGGTCAATCTCCACTAGATGGCATCTCACACATTGTCAATAAAAACAAGAAGGGGAGATATTTAATGCAGGAGGCAGATTTAAGATAATTGGATAAAAGAACCAGAAGGGAGATTTGTGTCACGCAGCGAGTTGTGTAATCTGGAACGCACAGCCTGAAAGAGTTGTGGAAGCAGATTCGATAACAAAAGGCGAACGGAGATACACTGAAAAGGAGACAAATAAACTTCCTTAAAAGAAAATTGGTCGCTCAATCCACGACTGGACGCTGCTGTACGCAATTGTCCGCCGCATTTCGTCTACAAAATAAACAGTCAATTCGCTTCACAGTATATTCTGTGAAGTGCTTTGAGACACCTCGGAGACGTGATAAGGCGCTACATCAAATGCAAGGGATATTATTGTTTGCAGGGCTTTGGGGAAAGAGCAAGGTAGTTGGAGCAAGAGCAAGGGTTGGCACAGGCTCGATGGGCCGAATGGCCTCATTCTGTGTTGCAAGATTCTATGATTCTCCCGTAGCTCAGTGGTTAGAGCACTCTCCTCGCAAGCGAGAGACCTGGGTTTGATTCCCGGCCAGGGCAAAATGTTGGGCAAGTTTCCTTACTCCACACACCTGATAATAATTACTCAAAACAAAAAAATTAAAAAAATCGGTCACTTCAATCCACTACTGTTTGTGGGACACTGCTGTGCGCAATTGGCTGCCGGGTTTCGACCCACAAATATACGGTCAATTCACTTCATAGTATATTGGGTGAAGCGCTTTGAGACTTCTCTTTGAAAAGCGCTATATCAAATGCAAGGATTATTATTATTATTATTATTTTATATTTCCAGATGATTGAAACACTTTGCGCATCCAACTTCGTTTTCAACTGAGCTAAATACTTACGCGGTTCTCTAGCTCCTTCCTCTTGTCCTTTTGATCATCCTCGATCTAATCCTCGGGTTAGAGACCGCCTGCCCCCAACGCAGAGCTGCGTGTGTGCTATATTGTTGGAGGTGCCGTCCTTCAGACGTTAGACCTCGTCTGCCTGTTCAGGCAGTTTGTGTGATAATAGTAATAATAATAACAATAATACTTGCAAAGAGGTCACGGGATGCAGAACGAGATTCTCTCCCCCACCACACACACCCCCCACTCCCCCACCCCACCCTCAGCTCCCATCACTCGCCCACTCAGCTCACACCACTCGCCCACTCAGCTCCCATTACTCCCCCACTCATCTCCCATTACTCCCCCACTCAGCTCCCATTACTCCCCCACTCAGCTCCCATTACTCCCCCACTCAGCTCCCATTACTCCCCCACTCAGCTCCCATTACTCCCCCACTCAGCTCCCATTACTCCCCCACTCAGCTCCTACCCCCACCCCACAAAATACACAGTCAATTCATTTTACAGTATATTCTGTGAAGCGCCTTGAGACGTCTCGACCACTTGATAAGGCGCTGTATCAATGCAGGGATTATTATTATTATTCCCCACTCAGCTCCCCATCACTCCCCGACACAGCTGTTATCTGCTCTCAGAGAGATTAATCACCACCTGGAACGGGATTAGCAGGAAGGTTGCTTGGGCCCAGGTCCCTGGACTCATTTAAGGCACAGCTCATTGCTGTGCTGGGAGGACGATAGGTGGGTACCTGTGGAGGAGGAGGAGATGAAACGGGTTAAAGGGATTCCCTCTTCAACTGAAACTCTCGTGATCTCTGTGCTTTCAAAGCGTGCTTGAAAGTCCATCTGGTCTTTTGCGAGATACATTTAGTTCGTTGGACGTTTACTAAAAGTTTAAGAGCAGCATTCAGAGCGCAGACACAAGGACGAACAGACAGACAGTCAGGGGAGATTTACAGGCGGTTACATGATCCTGCCTTGAACCGGGGCCAGTATTTGCACATGGGCCAAAGCCCAGACTCTCTCACTGACAAACCATCTGTTGTTTTCAATAAAAGTTCTTTGCGAGATTTTTTTTTTTTTGAACCCTGCTTCTCTCTGTTAAACCCAACTGGTGACGCAAGCTGGTGGGGGGTGGGGGAGGTGACGGGGAGGGAGAGAGAGGGAGGGAGGAGGGGGGGTGGGTGAGTGCGGAGGGGGCAGATGACTTGAGTTGAAAGGAAAAATGCTGGTAACGTTTTAACGGGATGGAAGGGCAATCTTGGCAAGTGCCACGTGGAATGTGACGCTCCGGACTCTGATTGCCATCTGTCGGCCAGTTTGAGCAAAGCTTCCAGAAGGAAAAGATTCCGGAAAGTTCCGAGAGATGCAAAGAAAGCCATGGTGCTGTCTTGTCACCGAGGGCCGTTGTTCACGATCGATCATTTGAATTTTTAAGGCTTCGTCCTAATCTTTTCAGTCATCTAATTATATTTTAAGCGTTTTTTTTTGGAAGGGGGGGGGAAGTGGGGGGGGAAAGTGGGGGGGGAAAGTGGGGGGGAGGGGCTTTCGGCATACACCAACTGTGTTTGGAAAATCAAGCAAATTAACTCTTGCATTGCCAGACAGGTCCTGCAGTTTGCTCGATGTCCTTTTTTGCCTTTTCAAGTGAACGCTGAGGTTGAGAGACTCATTATTGCCCCTTTATAATAATAATAATAATAATAATAATCCTCGCATCTAATAGAGCGCCTTATCGTGTCGTTTAGACGTCTCAAAGCGCTTCACAGAATATACCGCAAAGTGGATTGCCTGCGTGTTTTGTGGGCGAAACTCGACCGGCAGCCAATTGCGCACAGCAGCGTCCCACAAACAGTCGTGGCTTGAGTGATCGCATGTTTTTTTTNGAGGGCTTATTACCTCCGGAAAACCGTCCGCTAATCGACTAAACAGAGACATGTGGAGGAAGGAAACTTGCCTAACGTTTCGCCCTGCCCGGGAATCAAACCCAGGTCCTCTGGTTTGCAAGGCGAGTGCTCTAAGCAATACACTACAGGACTCCACTTATCGTCTAAGCTTTCCCACTGAGCTCTTCAGTTGAGGCAATGGCTAATTCTAATGCAGTGCTTTTCATGTTGGAATAACCGTCCAAACTCGCTTCTCAATGTCGATGAGATCACCGAGCAGAGAGGAGAGCGGGAGGGAATGAGGGAATTCGAGGATGTTGCCAAGAGGCCCGGTTGAGGAATATTTTTAAGAAGGCGATGAAGCAGGGAGAGAAGGCCCAAGGCGAAGGGGTTTTGGGAGAGATCCAAGTTCCCCAGGACATAAGGAAGTACAGTAGAAGAGGTCTTGCCTCAGCCTCTCTCGTTCAGGATCATTTACACAATCCAAACTAAAATTGTCAACCGCATTTCTGTCACACAAGTACATTTTTTTTTATAAATTGGTCACTCAATCCACGACTGTTTGTGGGACACTACTGTGTGCATTTGGCTGCCACGTTTCGACCACAAAATGCACAGTCAGTTCACTTTACAGTATATCCTGTGAAGCGCCTTGAGACGTCTCAACGACGTGATAAGACACTCTATCAAATGCAAGGATTATTATTATTATTATTATTATTAAACTACAGTGTTTCAGTGCATTACACCTCGTCACTGACTTTACAGTGAAACTTGTGAAATGCTTTGAACTCCTTTGAGATGCCTTGATGGTGTGATAAGAAATATCAAATGCAAAGATTGCTATTATTATTATTATTATTTACCCAGTGAGTAGCTGAGGCGTACAGGATGGAATGTTGCAGGTTCAGTTCCCAGTCTGCGCTGAGTTGGCTGAAACGTAGCTGGCTGCGTCTCGCACCAGGCGCCGCAAGCCTACCACCCCCATCCTCGACCGGCTCCACTGGATCCAAACGATTACAGTTCAGGATCCTCGTCCTTACTTTTAGATCCTTCCACGGTGTTGCCCCACTCTAACCCTATGACCTTCTAAAACCTTACGAGCTCACCTACTCCCTTCGCTCACCAGGCACCACTGGTCTGCTTCACATCCCCTGCCCTGCCCTCCCCACCATTGGTGGTTGGGCCTTCAACCTTTCTGTCCCCATGCTCTGGAACTCCGTCCTGCTGTCCCTATGTCCCGCCCCATCCATTGCCTCCTTCAAGGCCCATCTCAAGACCTTTCTCTTTGATTATCCTCTGACTTGTGTCGTGTGAGCTTGGACTACATGAGTTCCCCGTCCCGACGTAGGGCTTGAAACCGTAGTCTTCTGACTGAGATGAAAGTGCTACCAACTGAGCTAGTCTTCCAAATGAAGACTGCCTGAATTCAATGATTTTCTACCAGTAATTTTCCATAAATTTAAATTTTATGATTAAAAAGTACAAAATACTCACATGAAGTGGAATTTTCGGCCTCAAATACACTAAACTGGAATATTCTTGTGAATATTAGTACTAGCTAACAATGCCAGCAATGGTCATCTTGTTATAATTCTGTTGATAATGTAGTTTCTAACCGTTGTTATACATTGTCGTATGAAATGTAGCGCTTGTTAAAAAAACATAGCATATTCTAATTAACTTCCTGAAGTGGGTGCAGTAAGGCGTTGGCCATTCGTTTTAATTGTAAACAAAGGCTAGCAGGAAAATCATAATGACCTATTTCGCTTTCCAGTTTCTCCCGGTCATATTTAATAAGCTGATCTATTTTATCGTCGAATTATAGAATCTTACAGCACATCTTCGAAAGAGCTACCAACTGATCCCACTCCCCCGCTCTTACCCCGAGCTCGGGGGACCACCCTATGTGAAGGGTGCTATGTAACTGCAAGTCGTTGATGCTGTTTTTCTTGTTTCAAAACCTATAAACATTTGCTACTCTCCTCTTTCCTGGAATGGAAAAAAACAAAAAAAAAGTCCTGGCAATTTACTCTGAAAAACAACCAGCAGCGAGGTGATTGTTCCACTTTTAATGGGGCCGAGGGAATTAAAAATTAGGCCCAAATTGCAGAAGATTGTCCTGCTTATACCCTCCACGTGACTTTTTATGGCACTTCTCCCGTTCCTGTTCTCACGCCTTTTTTTTTAAATTAAACCCTTGCAACATTCGGAACTAATGTAGATACTGGGAGAAATTAGATGAATTACATTAACGGGGCATTTCGGAGCTTGCGAGCAATTTCTTGCTCGCCTCGCAAGCGAGAAGACCCGGGTTTGAGTCCCAGGCCGGGTGAAACCTTAGGCAAGTTTCCTTACTCCACACGCCTCTGTTTACCCGACAGTAACCAACCCGGTCGTTAGCCGTTCGGCGGATCACTTTCAGGGGCTAATAACTCACCCGCCCGCCCTCCCCCCCAAAAAGGTCACTCAATCCACGGCTGTTTGTGGGGACGCTGCTGTGCACAATTGACTGCCGAGTTTCACCCACAAAATATACAGTCAAACCACTTTACGGTATATTCTGTGAAGCGCTTTGAGACGTCTCAATGACGTGATAAGGCGCTGTATCAAATACAAGAATGATTATTAAATTGCCAATTTCTTCAATACCGTCTTACCTTTTGAGTAAGTTTTTCGCAGTTCTTAAAAGGAATTTACAAAAAAAAAACCTAAGGCCTTTCGAACGTTACACAATAAGAGTAAATTTAAACCGATCCAGGTGGAATTTCTCCCCAGGACAGTCCACTTGGGAGCAAGAGCTGGAATTCTGAAGAGAACTGTTTAAAGTCTGTTAATTGGTGAACAAGTACTTTTTTTCCCAGTTTTTATGACACAAGCGGTGCCATTGCAACAACCCCAGCGAATGTTTCTTTTCATTTCATGGCTCGCAGAACCTGAATGATTATTCCTCTGTTTTGTGACACAGCACTGGAGAGCAGTCCAGTGAGATATTAACTTTTCAGGCAATAAAGTGGCTTATGTTATTGTGCTGCAGCTTCAGAACACAGCGCAGGTTAATAAATATTTCTAAATAATTAAGCAGAATATATCCGTAAATTTTACAAAGTTACATTAACTCCTGTTTCTCCTCCGTTTTTAACTTACCAAACAATTGCTTGTTCGGGGTTTTTTTGTGATAATGGTTCTTCATTTTAAATAGGTCAGGGCACATATGGCTTATTTCTTATGGCCTGGGCCAATAGAAAAGTCCACCAGCCGTTAATAATAATAATAATAATAATAATAATAATAATAATAATAATCCTTGCATTTGATATAGCACTTTTTCACGTCTTCGAAACTTCTCAAAGCGCTTCACAGAATAGACTGTAAAGTGAATTGACTGTATATTTGTGGACGAAACGCAGCAGCCAATTGCGCACAGCAGCGTCCCACAAACAGCCGTGGATTGAAGTGATCAATTTATTATTGTTTTCTTTTCTTGAGGGATTATTATCAGGCGTGTGGAGTAAGGAAACTTGCCCAAGTTTTCGTCCTGCCGGGAATCGAGCTCGGGTCTCTCGCTTGAGAGGCGAGTGCTGCATTGCAGTCTCTCTCCTCTGTAAGCGTGTGTGTGTGTCTGTGCGAATGTGTCTCTCTCTCTCCTCTGTCTGTATGTGTGTCTCTCAGTGTCTGTGAGTGTGTTTGTGTGTATGCGTCTGTCTCTCTCTCTCTCTCTCTGACTGTGAGTATGTGTCTCTGAGTGTGTGTGTCTGTCTCTCTCTGAGTGTGTGTGTGTGTCTGTGAGTCTGAGAGGCAGGAGGTACTGACCTCGGGGTTTCTATTTACTGCTGGTAAACAGAAGTATGTGGTGTAAGGAAGCTTGATTGTGGTTTTGCCCTGCCCGGGAATTGAACCCACGTCCTCTCGCTTGCGAGGCAAGTGCTGCGCTCTAACCACTACACCACAGAACTCCACATCCCATACCCCCCGCGGTGTCTTGTTCTAAGTATTGCTACGCAGTTTTATTGTTTGCTGCAGAGTAGGACTGTCATGTAGGGGCCATACCTTTGGAAATAGCCTATATCTGTGGAGTCCTGTAGCTCAGTGGTTAGAGCACTCACCTCGCAAGCGAGAGGCCCTGGGTTCGATTCCCAGGCAGGGCAAGTTTCCTTACTCCACACGCTTCTGTTTACCTAACCGTAAGTAGGAACCCAGTTGCTAGTCGATTGGCAGATCACTTTTTCCACGGATAATAATCCCCTTTTTTTTAAAAAAGACTGTTAGCGGGACACTGCTGTGCGCAATTGGCTGCCGCGTTTCGCCCACAAAATATGCCGTCAATTCACTTTATAGTATATTCTGTGACGCGCTTTGAGACGTCTCGAAAACATGATAAGGCGCTACATCAAATGGAAGGATTATTGTTATTAGTAGTATCATTTCTGTGCATCTCCACTTCTTGTCTTAGTTGTTGTCCCTCCCTCCCCCCCATGTAATAATTCTCCTCCTCTTGG
Organism: Callorhinchus milii; assembly: GCF_018977255.1. NCBI lineage: Eukaryota > Metazoa > Chordata > Chondrichthyes > Chimaeriformes > Callorhinchidae > Callorhinchus > Callorhinchus milii. The sequence continues at coordinate 4,916,443 of NW_024704743.1, read as the reverse complement.
GGACAAGGCCATTGTCAGCCTCTTTGAAAACATTGAGACTTTTAATGTCATGAAAGCACTCAATAAGTTGGACATTGATAGGCTGTTTCTGCTTGTTGGTGGGTCCAAAATGAGAAGACGTAAATGGAAGATAGACAGCAGTAGGTATAATAAGATGTTTAGCAGGAAGTTCTTCAAGCAGATAGCGGTGAGAATGTGGAACCCAAGAACGCACACTGTGGTCGAAGCAAAAAAGCATCAATGTATTTAAGAGAAAACAATGCATACATGAGAGGGAAATCGAGGGGTGTCGGTGAGAGGAAAGGGTGAGGTCTGATCTGAAGTATAAGCACTGTCATTCACCAATTGAGCCAAATGGCCTGCTTCCGTGCTACAGGTTTCTGTGTAACTCCATGTGAGGCAAGCTTGGGACTGATTGCCCTGGTGCTGCTGATGAGGTGCAAGTGGAAAACATGGTCAACAGCCAGCAACAAGGAGGCTGAAAGGTAGAAACAAGAAGCACACGGGCACGATTCATTAACAAGCAAGAATGCAAATTAGGGATTGAGGTATCAGCTTAGCTCAGTCGGGAGCACACTTGCCTCTGAGCACCAAGGCTCCGGACTGACCTTGAACTCAAGTAGGCCATGGTGACACTCCAAAGCAATGGGTGTGCTGTATTATTGGAGGTCCTGTCCTTCTGATGATTAGACTAAGGTCCCGTCTGCTTGTCCAGGTCCATGTTAAAGATCCCACTGCACTCTTCGAAACGAGCCAGTTGTTTCTCCCGGTGTCCTGGCCAACTCCCCCAAGTCTGAGAGCGGGGGAGTGGAATTGATTTCGAAAGCTCTTTTCAAAGAGTCAGCGCAGACATGATGGGCCGAATGACCTCCTTCTGCGCTGTATAATTCTATTATTCTATGACGTAAAATTGGTCACCCACTCCATGGATGTTTGTGGGACATTGCTGTGTGCAACTTGGTTGCTGCGATTGCCAATAAAATCCATGCAATCATTGCACTTTGCGACATATCTCGTGAAGCACTTTGAGACAACTCGATGACGTGGTAAGGCACTATATCAAATAAAAGGATTATTATTCTCATAAAATTAAGCTATTATCATCTAAATGACAATTGTAATTGTTTCTCCTGATGTGAGAGGAGCTTTAAATTGCTGTTGATGTTGGAATGCCATTAGTTTTTCTTATGGGTCAGCCATAAGTCATATTGAGGTTTCTGCAATGTCCTGTCCGCCAGGCCCCCAAATAAAATTGACCCCTCACTCTATGGTTGCTTATGTTGAGTCCTGTAGCTCAGCGGTTAGAGCACTCGCCTCGCAAGCGAGAGACCTGGGTTTGATTCCCAGGCAGGGCGAAACACTGGGCAATATTCCTTACACGACACGTCTGTTTACCTAGCGGTAAGTAGGAACCCGGTTGTCAGTCAATTGGTGGATCGCTTTTTCGGGGGTAATAATTCCTTACACAAATAATAATAATAATTTGGTCACTCAATCCACGACTGTTGGTGAGACACTGCTGTGCGCAATTTGACTGTCGCGTTTCGCCCACAAAATACAAAGTCAGTTTGCGCTTTGCAATGTATTCTGTGAGCTCTTTGAGTTGTCTCAAAGACAGGATAAGGTGTTAACTCAAATGCAAGGAATATTTGATAAGAAGGTAGATGATAGAGGAGCACACTTTGCAGCAACAAGCATTGGGCGGTGAGGAGGAGAGAAGGCACCTGCACAGGGGATGTCTCGAACTGCAGCTGCCCCTGTTCCTGATGGTGATGCGAGGGGATCTTTACCAAGGTTGTAACCTCCACGTCTTCTTCCTCCCCTGTACCCTGGGGGACACGCCATCAGGAGCCTACTTTGTTTCCCTCTTAAACATGATTGGGATGTACTGGGAGACAGACTAGTTTGGTCTGTCAGCACGTGTGGTGGAGAGGGAAGTGGGGCCGAGGAGGTGGAAACATATTGCATAGTGCACTGAATTCAGGCCCGTTCCATTGGGATTTAAGCACAGTATTGTATAATACAATATCTTTTTGCACTAATCCTTTTTTTTTCCAGCACAGATACTTTTCTAAAGTTCTTTTGAGTCCCATAGGAATACAACGTGTAGCTTATGTAGTTGCAAAGAGCCATATACTGCATAAATATTCTCGCTGTTGTTGGGGAAAATGGTATACAGAACCCAACCTACACTCATGAAAAACTAGAACCCTTTCAGTGGTTTTCACGGGAAGACTGTGTCTCGCAAAAAAGCTTGGAGGAATTTTGTTCATTAAAGCATCCAATTAATACTTGATTCCCGGTAACTCCTCAAGTTATGTCGGCCACCTTAATTTAAGTCAGTAATGTTCAGCAAGAGGGCCCATTATTCATTTGTTCAAGGCTTTTCAGGGTCTAAATTTCTCCACGCACAAAATAATATAAGAGTAATGTAATTTGAGGGCGGGAAGGAGAAATCAAGATGTATTTCTTAAAATAATGTACATTTTTTCTGGTATAACCACTTCCACATTATCCACGTTATCCAAGTAAAATCCTTATTTGTCCATCATTGATGGGTGGGGTTCAGGACATTGTTATTTTCCGATTTAAATTCCGTTGTTTCTGTGTGTTTTAACACCAGTGAGGATTTACGACTCGTAGCAGCGATGTACTGTGCCAGTAAGAATAATCCTCACATTTAATACAGCACGTTTCATGTTGGGGGGGATGGGGGGGATGTTTCAAAGCGCTTCACAAGATTTACTGTATAGTGTAGTGACTGTGCATTTTTGTTAATGAATGTGGCACAAACCAATGTCCCACAAACAGCGTTGAAGTGAACGATCGATTTTATTTGGGGGGATTGTCTGCCAGGAGATTGGGAAAAACTCCCTTCTCTTTCGAATAGCACAATTCGATCTTTAATGTCAACACGAATGAAAGAAAGAAAGAGATCTGTAGGGGTGTTTAGCAGCATAACAAAGCCCACGAGTAGCCATGAGATAAATGACCAATTAATCGGGAGGAATGGTGGTCAGGCCATCTTGGACAGCTGGAGAAATAGTGTCATGGAATTTTCAATATCAACCTGAATTTGCATAGGTTTGGGTACACTGTACAGCATGGAAAGAAGCCATTTGGCCCAACCAATTTGTGCCAGTGTTTATTCTCCAAATGAGGCTTCCTTTGAGACCATGTGATAAGGTACTTTATCAAATGCAAGGATTATTATTATTTCTTTCTCCCTCATGTATATATCTAGCTTCATCTTGAATGCATTCATGCTAACTGCTTCAACCACAGGTTAGGGAATGAGTTCCACATTCTCACTATAATAATAACAATAATAATCCTTGCATTTGATATAGCGCTTTTCACGTCTTCTTGACGTCTCCAAGCGCTTCACAGAATGGACTGTAAAGTCAATTGACTGTATATTTGTGGGCGAAACGAGGCAGCCAATTGCGCACGGCAGTGTCCCACAAACAGTCGTGTGGATTGAAATGACCAATTTATTATTGGTTTTTTTTGAGGGCTTATTATCAGACGTGTGGAGTAAGGAAACTTGCCCGAGATTTCACCCTGACCTGCCGGGAATCGAACCCGGGTCTCTCGCTTGCAAAGCGAGTGCTCTAACCGCTGAGCTACAGGACTCCACTACTCTCTGCGTGAAGAAGTTGCTCCTAAAGGCTCATTTGGATCCTCTAGTCATTATCTTACACTGAATGCTAGATGGGATTTCAGTTCAATGCTTCATTTGAAGAACGAGCACCTCCCACAGCACTGCCTAGATTATGAGCTGAATTTCTAATGAGGCTTCAAGCCACAGCTTTCTGACCCAGAGGCGGACATGCAACCAACTGAGACAAGTTATAAAGAAACATAATACTGTAGCAACATGTGGTTGAGACTGATGTACCTCATTAATTCCCAAGCAGCACTTCCACAATGAGCCTTGCAGGCAGTGAAAGCTTTGGTTCTAAAACATTATTTTCCTTTGTTCGAGACCACTTGCCTTTCCACCTCAGGGAAACCTTATGAGGTCTCCCTCACAGACGTTGTTGTTCAATGTTAAAGAACAAAGTGGCGATATGTTAGCAGGATATTTTAAATACATTAGATCCAGAATTATCCGGCTGTCCTGACCACCCCCAAAGCACTCGGCAAAGCTCCGCAAAGCAGGTCCAACCAGACACCGCTTGGTTTTCATCCAAATGGCCTTTTGTTTGCCTCTTTAAAGGAACAATAAGCACAAGGTTTGGCTGCAACACAGGGCTAACTGAAACAATCTCAGACAGGAAGTTATTATCTCAGAATGCAATTCCGTCTAGCAATTAAAAGATCCAGACTTTATCTGGACTCATTTCAAGCGAGTCCCTATTTTTTGCTGCCCTTTCTCCCGTTTTACAAACACATCCAGAAAAAGGGGGTGACAAAGAAATCGGTAGCTGCATTGAAAGCAGATACTGGTGTGTGACGGTAGTGGTGATAATAATAATAATCCTTGCATTTAATATAGCTCCTTATCACGTCGTAGAAACATCTCAAAGCCAGAGGGCACCTTACAGCCCTCTGGCCTCAACATTGATTTTAACCACCTCAGACCTTAAACACAGCTCCCGTCTTCTCTCAGCCTTGCCTCCTCCCTCCCCCTCGTCTATCACCATTCACGCATCCTCGGGACTTAGACGCACGTTTTCTTTCTATAATCTCCCACTATTGCCTTCTTTTGTCTTGCATCATCAACACGTCTGATCTCGTCATCTTCTGTCCTCCACCTAAATGTTTCCTTTATCTTTCTTTCCCCTCCCACTTCCCTGCTTTTCCTCCCTTCAACATCCCCCAATTCTGACAAAAGGTCATAGACATGAAACGTTAATTAATTTTCCTCTCTCCATAGATGACGTGTTCCCAGCGACTTCTATTTTTATCTTGTAAAGTGGATTGACTGTACGTTGTGGGTGAAACACGGCAGTCAATTGTGCGCAGTATGGCCCCCAAGCAGTTGTGGATTAGTAAGAGGATAAGGACGTGGCAGAAGGGTTGGACGAATATTTTGCTTCAATCTTCACAGTGGAAAAGGAGGTTGAGATGGCAGAGGATCAGGGAAAGTCAGATTAGGGAAGGCAGAGAGCTTAAAGGAATAATGATAATAGAAAAATACCAATGATATACTAGTGGGTCAGAAATCAGGCATATCTCCAGGCCCTAAGGATTAAAAGAAATGAGGATAAATCATAGAGGCTTTCATTATTATTTTCCAAAGTTCAGTATATTTAGGAATTATACCAGAGGATTGGAAGATAGTAAATAGAACCATAACAATTTACAGGACAGAAGAAGGTCATTCGGCCCATACCTCCTGACGTGAAAAGCGCTACACAAATGTAATCTTATTGTCGTTATAGATATCTTCATCACATCCAGGCTCGACCACGCCAAATTCCTGCTTGTCGGCCTTCCCAACTCTTCCCTCCGCAAGCTGCGGATCATATAGAATTCTACAGCTCGTGTCCTCTCCCACACCAGGCTCCGTGACCCTATCACCACCACCCTCGCCCGGCTCCACTAGCTCCCCATGTCCCTGAGGATAGAGTTCAAAATTCTCATCTTCGCCTTCAAGGCCCTCCACGGCCTTGCCCCGTCCTACCTCTGTGACCTGCTTACTCAATATCAACCTGTCCACTCCCTTCGCTCAGCAGGCTCCGGCCTGCTCCATGTCCCCCGTCCGGCCCGCCCCACCACTGGCGGTCGGGCCTTTCTGCTCTCATCCTTTGGAACTTCATCCCACATTCACTTCTCTTCGCTCACTCCCTCGCCTCCTTCCAGGCATGTCTCAAGATCCTCCTCTTCGACAGTACCTTCAGCCACCACCCTACCTCCCTGATCTCAACCCCCAGCTTGGGTCCAAACCCCATACTGTCCAGCACCTTGGGACGTCCTCCCAATGTAAAAGCCACCATACAAATGAAATGTTGTACTTTGCATTGTATCTATCTAGTTGCCTTTCTAGGAAGTTAGTTAGTGTGGATTCTCAACCATCGCTCTTGGCAACACATTCCATACTCTAATCACTCTGTGCTTGAAAATAATTCTCCTAACATGCTCATTTGCTCGTTTGATCAATATCTTAAATTGATGCCCTCTAGTCACTGACTCACCAACCAGTGGAAGTACAACAACAATAGCAAATTGGATTTATATAGTGCCCTTCACTTGGGGTAACATCTTGGAGTGCTTAACAGTGGCAGAGCTTGAAACTGAGCCAGTGGGCAGTGACCCTAGGCATAGTTGAAGAGAAAGTTCCTCAGATGTGAAGGCGAAAGGATTGAGGTACTTACAGAATAAATGTAACTCCATTATTCAAGAAGGGACAAAGCAACAATAGGCTCCTGAGTATCACATTGAAGCTGGAACAATTATTAGAATCTAACATCAAGGACAGAATAATTGAGCGTTCAGAAAATATGCACCGACCAGTGAGATTTTGGGGTTTGTGAAGGGCAGATCATGTCTCACAAATCTACATTTTGTTTGTCATGGATGAGAATTTGGTTGTGAAATAGGAGTTTTTAATAAAAGGGGTCATACTCTGATTGATGAATAGTGACAAGTGGATCAGTTGGACTATCTCTAAGTTTGAAGATGGCACTGAGGCCGGAGGTGTTGTGAAGATTGTGAAATCGTGAAGAGGATAGGTAAATCAAATGCAAAGGAACATAGATAGATTAAGTGAGTGGGTAGAAGTAAACACGTGACGTTTAACCTTATGAAGTGTCAGGTTCAGACTGAGGAATAGTGGTTGGGAGTATGTTCTAAAGGGGAAATACTAGGAGAGGTCGAGTGACAGAGAGATTGAGAGGTTCAAGTCCCCAAATCATTAAAAGCTCCCCTCAACATTCTGCGCTCTAAGGAGAATCCCAGCCTCTCCAGTCTATCCATATGATTGTAGTCCCTCATCCCTGGAACCATTCTTGTAAATTTCCTCTGCATCATCTCTGAAGCCTTGACAGCTTTCCTATAGTGTGGTGCTCAGAATTGGACACAATACTCCAGCTGAGGTCTAGATTCAACATAAGTTCTTTGCTTTTATTCTCTATGCCTCTATTTATAAACCCAAGGATCACATATGCTTTTTTTTCAGCTTTGCCAACTTGTCCTGCCACCTTCAAGGATTTGTGCATGTGAACCCCCCCAGGTCTCTCTGTTCCTGAACCCCCTTTAAAATTGTACCGTTTAATCTTATATTGCCTCTCCTCATTCCTCCCGCCAAAATGCATCACTTCACACTTCTCCGCATTAAATTCCATCTGCCACGTGTCTGCCCGATTCACCAGCTTGAATCGAGCTTTTGTCCTGGGAATGCAGCAATGCTTTTGTTTTTGAATGGCTTTATGTCGCCACAAATGCGCTCAGAAAGCCACGTGCCTCCATTGGTTTTAAATCGAGGCATCGCGCTTCAAATCCCGTTGTTGCTCTGCCGTGTGTTGAAGTATTGCTGGATTGCAAGTGCAATTTGAAATATGATGATGGATCGTGGTGGGCACAACGATGACATTTTGGATATTAAGTTGATAGCAATGACATGACAACCCAATCACAATGACAAGCAAACCCACGTGAGAAAACAACGTGTTATAATGTCCAATAAGTCAAATATGCTTCCTTGTACCATTTTGCTGTGTATATACTGGTACGAATTAAGCCCACTCTCTCTCTCTCTATATATATATATATATTTATATAATGCCTTTCAAGATGAGACATTAATCAATTTTACAAGCCTGTCTGTATCCTCCTGTAGTCAGCTACTATCCCTCTCACTGTTTAAAAAGAAAGACAAAGACTTGGGTTGTCGAGGTATTATTACAGGTACGGTTAATAAGTTCACAACATAAGACATCTGAAGTTAAAAATGACCGGAGAGCTAGTCCTAGTATACGCTCAGAGATGCGTTCTGGTGTGAAGGGCAAGTTGTTCTTGTGGTTTAGGTGTCCACAGTCTGTTCAGTTTGGATGTTAAACTGAAGCAGCCTTCGAAAAGCAAAGGGAGGTTCTCCAGTGCCCTGGCTAATAATCTCTCAAATAAAATCAGTTTATCATTTCCTACTGCTTGTGGGACATTGCTGGGCGCAAATTGGCTGTTTCGTTCCCCTACAAAATATGCGTCCACTCCACTTCACAGCGTATCCTGTGAAGCGCTTTGAGACATCCTCCCGATGTGAAAGGCACTATATCGCTGTATCAAATACGAGGATCATTATTGCAATATTATTATTACCAAACGACAAGTTATTCCTTTAATATCATTTGGTAAATGGTTGCGCAAATTTCTGCAGCATTAATGCTACAGCCAATTTAGAAAAAGTTCAGCAGAAATGGATACGATTCAGTGGCTTAGTGAGTTTATCCAGCGAGTTGTTGAGTACTGCAGACTGGAGGAAGGTCCCAGCTTTTGGATGTGTTCAGTTACAAGTAATTGATCTCAGCTGGGGTAGGAATAGAGAGAGACTCACTGCCAAGCGATGGAGAGGGAAAACTAGGCAGGATTACCACGAATGATTGTCACCCAGTGATGGCTGGTGAGTGTATACATGTGTGGATTTCAGTGGATGACAGATTGAGTTCAGCTGTAACTTTCTCCATCCCCCACATCCTAAAGCAAAATAGCTTGACGACCAATGTCCAAATCGACACACGAATGAAAGCCTTGCTCCAGTAGAGGGGTGGGTGGGGGGAGACAAAGAGACAAAAGTCTTTTCAGGAAAGGGTATATCATAGAATCTTTCAGCACAGAAGGAGACCATTTGTTTGGCCCATCGTGCCTGTGCCGGTCTCTTTGGAAGAGCTACCCAATGAGTCCCACTCTTCCGCTCTCTCCCCATAGCCTTGCAATGTTTTTTCCTTTTCAAGTACCTGCCCAATTCCCTTTTGAAAGTTTTTATTGAATCTGTTCCCACCACCCTCTCAGGCAGTGCATTCCAGATCGTAACCACTCTCTGGGTAAAAAAAAATTCTTCTCATCTCCCCTCTGGTTCTTTTGCCAATTATCTTAAATCTGAAGGGAATTAGTAGGATTAAATAATATATAAATTGAAGCGCAAGTGATTTACTTATTGCTACTCACTGTTCCCGGATGCTATTCGGTGTATAAGGCGCAAAGGGTACGCACATTCAAAAGGATACAAGAAAAAGCAAACTGCAAACGAACAGTTTTGTAAGAAGCAAATGTGCAGGAACTGTACATTTTCTGATGGATTTTCAATGCTACTCACAAAACATTAAATCCAGCAAATTTGCTTCTCATACATTCTAGATAATTGAGTTAGATTGTGGGAGGGAAAACATATTTCTAACTTCTTTTTAAAAATGATTCTTTTTAACTACGCTAAAGCAGCAAATTCCATCTCAAATGGCTCCAAAAATTGCTCGCAAAAAATAATCCTAATCAGGTGCCAAACACACGTTTGTAAGGAAAGCCCCAATACTGTGCATCATCATGCCAGTTGACACAAAGAGCAATCTTTGAAAACTGCATAAACAGAAAAGCTAGAAGCCTAAATATGCCGTAGTTACTAAACATAGGTTTCAGAACTTTCAATTTGAACTTTGGCTAGAGTTTCAGAAGTACTGTGATTATGGCCATTGAGCTCTCTTGGCTGCCTCACCCAAAAGGAAGTGAGGATTATTTCACAAGATTAGGATGCTCTAATGTTAGAATTGAGTTGCTAACAGGAAGTGGTTTTGCTGAGAAATGATGCATTGTGCTTGCACAGATGTATAAAGCCATCATATGATTATTGTGAGCGAATGTACAATCTTGACAATTAAAAGTATTGAAGCTTGCAACAACTGATTGAGGTCCAAGTCCAAAGCCACGTACCAGACTCACTCAACACCAGCTACTTAATCCAGGTCCTCAGGTGAGGGGCCTTGGCAAACAGACGCGCCTGCTGTGAAGCCAACCCCACCTTTAAGGTGCTTAGCAACAGGTCAAGGTGGCTGCCACGTCGCAAGCTGTCCTGTAAAGATCCTCCCACCACTCTGAAGGCAGATGCCCGCCAGATAGCTGACGAGGAATCCCTGAAGATTGGAACGACAGCTGCTGGAAGGCGTTACCGGGAGCCGGAGTTTGTGAATACCCGTTCGTCCAGCGCCTGAAATCCACATTGATTTGCTCGCAGAGAGGTAAGCAGCTGCTTTAAGATCAGCATTTCCACCCGGTGGAACCGTCAATCAACGGGAAAGGACTTGTGTCCGAGCTGCGGACAGGAAGATGGTGGCAATGCTGCTCTCACATATTTTATGCTGAGCTGTGTTGTCCACCAGGAAGCTCACAGGGTGTTCCTGGTACCTACCGTCCACCTAGTGAGGGCTCGAACCCCGCGCTTGTCGAACGACCAACTAGTGACTAGCGAGATGGTGAGGGCATCAGTCCAGAATTCAAAGTATAACCAGGACATTTGTTTGGAGATGAAAAACAAAAATTACAGATGACAAAGATCATAGCATTTACTCTTACACCATTAATTATCCTAAAAAAAATTCAAGAAACCCACAAAACATTTGCCAGCATTCCAACCACAGCCTCGAGCTTTTTTTTTTAAATCAGTCCACGTCTCCCCCTACACACAAACCCCAACCCCACCAATTTTTAAACTCAACACCGCAATGTAAATTCTGTCAGTTATGCATTCTGCGTTTTTTTAAAACAGTACTATAAGTATTTTGCTACACTCCCCACCCTTCATCTGAAATTAGACTCTTTCCTTCCAATTTGACCCCGTCTTGAACGAGTCAATTATGTCCATCTCTGATACTATCGTTTACAGAACCGTAGCGCAAAACAGTGCTTTACCGTTTAATTATTTAACACCGATGGTACTTTCCCCACAATTAACCCAATTCCTGACCTGCATCTGTTATATGAAGCGAGTGCAAATCTTCACCTCAGGAGTCGTAGAAGTTTTGCAGAAGATTAATACAGTATTATAAAAACAATAAGTCCAATTCATCCGCTAATCACAACAGCGCTCACACGCCATTAACAGTTCCTGAGCACCAAGAGCCACACAACACCACTCTGCATGTCACTGTCTATCCAGCCTCTCCATACTCAGACCCCAAAGACCATTCACCATGTGACATACAAACCTCCCAGTGTAACTGAACTCTATCTGTGAAAGCAAATCACAACGCAAGCTGTAGATAAAGACCAGCTATTAGGCATCTAAAACTCCTCTGATCACAAGGAATATATACCAAAGCTGGAAGTTCAACATTTCGTAACATTTCATGAAGATATTAAGAGGTGCGCACCACTAACTCACATGCTTTTGCTTCAGATAATACAATCAGAATCCATGGTACCAATGCTCAGGTGACCATAAAACTCTGTACAACTGGCTCGACCCTTCCCACTTTGACGCACTTCTTCAATAAAGATTTCCACTTCTTCAATGTACTCGTGTCTGTGCAACTTTCATTTCATAATAACAATAAATAAAGTTATTACACAATAACTTCTGGGTGGAGATTCAAAATACTTTCCCACCTCCAAAAAAACAACCTCTAAATATTCATTTTCAACAGGTATTTTCTAAGCTACTCAGAATACTGGATACGTAAAAAAAAACTGATAAAGATGGTATTGGCAAAGGTGAGGACGGCAATAGTGAAACTGTTATATTGGGTGCTCTCATTAGTAAACTTGTGACATTTTATTTTTGCCAATGCAGATGGCCATCCATGTCAGCAAACTTTCTAAAACTAAATCCAGCACAGACTTGTTGGGTCTAATGGCCCATTTCTGTGCTGTAATGTTCTATGTAAATGAACACAAGACAGGTGGAAATGTGCTGAACAGGAATGAGAGCTGCGGCAGGTAGAATGGGAATGTTGGCAACACTTAATGTTGGCTCCTTGGCCACTTTCTAATTGCACAGCCCCAAACTGGCAGCAGCAATCGAACAGACATAGGTCTTTCAATCACCGTGCACCCAATATCCATCTGCCGCACCCTCTACCTCTTTGCTTTCAAAACTACTATGAAAACCTACTTCTAAAAAGCAAGCATGCCTTCAGTCAACTCCCTCCTGCAACCCTCCCTCTCCCATTTCCCGCCTTGCTCAGGTTTCCACTCCCATCTCTGTAAAACAAACAAAAACGAATGATATTTGCATAGCACCTTTCGCATTGGAAGGAAGTCCCAAGCCACTGGACAGTTGAGGGTTTGCACCCGAGCTGGGGGTTGGAATCAAGAAAGTTGGGGGTGGGAGTGTGTCCAAGGGCTTCAACGTAAAAGATGCTCTATAAGTGCACATTTTTGTTATAATATATTAATAATCCTTGCATTTGATATAGCGCTTTTCACATCTTGTAGGTGTCTCAAAGAGCTTCACAGAATATACTGTGAAGTGAATTAACTGTATATTTGTGGGCGAAACTCAGCAGCCAATTGTGCACAGCAGCGTCCCACAAACAGCCGTCGATTGAAGTGACCAATTCATTATTGTCTTTGTTTTGAGGGATTATTATCAGGCGTGTGGAGTAAGGAAACTTGCCCAAGGTTTCGGCCCCTGCCGGGAATCGAACCCAGGTCTTTTGCTCGCGAGGCGAGTGCTCTGACCACTGAGCTACAGGACTCCAGTGTTGTCAAGCATGTACCAGCAAACGTGGGAAACATCGCATTCAACGAGATCAAGTCGTGGCCAAGTTGAAAGTCAATGCGAGTCCTCTTAATAGCAACCGCAAAAGACCTGAAACGAACCAGTTATCAGAGTCACACACAACAAGTAGTATGTGGCATGAACCTGATGGTTACTAACAAGATTTAGTCCCAATAGACCCTGAAGCCTCTTTTTTGATTAATTCTTGAAAGCTACGCTCTGAAGTGGACCATTACATGTCATTTCACAGTATGTCTGTAGTTTTATAGATTTTCAGATACTTGTCAATTATCCATCTCGTTGGGCTGTAAAACGCATTCCCCTCAAATCAAACAGCTCACACCCCCAAAAGAAAACTTTACCGAAATGGTAATTTATCAAAAATGATATCGGCAATGACTTTTCCCGCTCCTTTCCGTGGTTCGGTGTGCAGATTACACACAGCCATAAATACAATACCGACACATCCCAAAATAATTCAGCAACATGAACAAGAATATTTCAGCAGCTCAAACAGCTTCTTCCCCCCCCCCCCCGCCGCCCCCAAGTAAAGGACATGCAATAGCCTTTCTAGACATTTGACACCAAAATAATCCTTGCATTTGATATAGCGCTTTTCACGTCGGGAGGACGTCCCGTGATTTTACGCAAAAATAAATAAAGAATAATCCTTGAATTGGATTCTTATTACGTAAAATAATGCAAAGTAAGGTGTAAACAACCAGTCAAAGCAGCTTTTTTTTCCAATGCTTACAAACTCTCCAAAGGCCACATGCCCTGGTTCTCCCACACTTTCTCTTGTGTATGTGTGTGTATATGTGTATCTGTCTGTCTCTTCTCCCCCCCCACCCCCCTCTCCCGTTCGGTCAGTCCCTCCCCCTCTAAATGTCTGTCTGTCTCCATCTGTCAAACTCCCTCCTTTTCTGTCTCCCCCTCTCAATGTGCAACTCTTCCCCTCTATGACTCTCTCTCTCTTTCCCTCTCTATCTGTCCCCCTGTGTCTCCCTCCCTGTCCCCCTGTGTCTCCCTCCCTGTGACCCTGTGTCTCCCTCTGACCTTGGGTCTCCCTCTCAATCTGTCGGTCTCCCCTCACCCTCTCTGTCTGGTTCTCTCTCCCTCCCCTTCTCTGCCTGTCTCTCCCTCTCTCTCTCTCTCTGTCTGTCTCTCTGAACAGCCTCAGTCTGTCTTTTCCTCTCAATCTTTCTCAGTCAGTTTGTCTGCCTCTCTCTCTCTCTCTCTCTGTCCCTCTCAATCTTTCTCAGTCAGTTTGTCTGCCTCTCTCTCTCTCTCTGTCCCTCTCAATCTTTCTCAGTCAGTTTGTCTGCCTCTCTCTCTCTCTCTCTGTCCCTCTCAATCTTTCTCAGTCAGTTTGTCTGCCTCTCTCTCTCTCTCTCTCTCTCTCTGTCCCTCTCAATCTTTCTCAGTCAGTTTGTCTGCCTCTCTCTCTCTCTCTCTCTCTCTGTCCCTCTCAATCTTTCTCAGTCAGTTTGTCTGCCCTCTCTCTCTCTCTCTCTCTCTCTGTCCCTCTCAATCTTTCTCAGTCAGTTTGTCTGCCTCTCTCTCTCTCTCTCTCTCTCTGTCCCTCTCAATCTTTCTCAGTCAGTTTGTCTGCCTCTCTCTCTCTCTCTCTCTGTCCCTCTCAATCTTTCTCAGTCAGTTTGTCTGCCTCTCTCTCTCTCTCTCTGTCCCTCTCAATCTTTCTCAGTCAGTTTGTCTGCCTCTCTCTCTCTCCTCTCTCTCTCTGTCCCTCTCAATCTTTCTCAGTCAGTTTGTCTGCCTCTCTCTCTCTCTCTCTCTCTCTCTCTCTGTCCCTCTCAATCTTTCTCAGTCAGTTTGTCTGCCTCTCTCTCTCTCTCTCTCTCTCTGTCCCTCTCAATCTTTCTCAGTCAGTTTGTCTGCCTCTCTCTCTCTCTCTCTCTCTCTCTGTCCCAGTCTCTGTCTGTCTCTCAATCTTTTTCAGTCAGTTTGTCTGTCTCGCTCTTTCTTTCTGCTCTTTCTCTCCTTCTGTCTCAGTCAGTCTCACTGTCTGTCTGTCCCTCTTCAATCTTTCTCAGTCAGTCAGACAGTCAGTCAGTCTGCCCAGTCTAGTCTGGTCTCCCCCAGTCTGTGTGTGTCTGTGTCTCAGGCCAAATCTCCACATAGACAACCCCCCTCCAGCCTCAGTCTTCTCTCCCCCCCTCTCTCCCTCTCAGGCCTCAATGAAGACACGAAGCCAAAAAAACCACACACACGCACAC